>NC_057939.1:220000-241776 GCF_018555375.3 Anguilla rostrata
TGTGTGTGTGTGTGTGTGTATGTGTGTGCATGCGTGCGTGTGTGTGTGTGTGTGTGTGTGCGCGCGCTAGTAGATCTCAGTGCTTTTGTTTTGTATTCAGGGTGGTGAGGAGCAGTCAGACCTCCTGCTGGATACAGAGAACAGAGAGTTCAGCCTCTGATTCTCTCCTCCCCTCCCTTCCCTCCACCCCCCTCCCTTCCCCCCGCCTCTCTCCCCTCCCCACCCCCTTTCTGGACCTGCTGTTCATCAGAAATCAAACAGGTGTCTGGAATGTTCTACAAGCGGAACTTCAGTGTGTTCAACTCATATCCCTGTGAGCTCAGTGGTCATGCTTAAACTCATATCCCTGTGAGCTCAGTGGTCTCCTGGAGAGATGAGCCTCATACTTGCTTCTCTGCACTGGCCTATTGTTCTGCATCTTAGAGAGACTATTGGAGTGTGTTTTATATCCAGTTGCTGTTAATAATAAATGCTAATTAAAATGTAATCATGTTTTCCCTTTATTTAAACTCACTGAGAGCAGGCACCTCTTTTACCTCTTTTTAGTTTGAAAGGAAAGTAAGCAGCACAAAGTAAAATAAAAAATGTAAAATGAGAAAACTAAACATATAGTAATTAAATATAATAACTAAAAGACAGAATAAAATAGATATAAAATTACTGTTCAAAACATTCACTTTAAACACTCACAATTTAGGCTAACTAAATTATAATTTCGAATTTTTATGTGGGCTAATGAAACAATTGTCTTGTGATCAGTGTGTTGTGTGTGTGTAAGTGTGTGTGAGTGTGTTCATGCTTGTATGCGTTTGTGTGTGAGTGCATTCATACATGCATGTGCGTGTGTGTGTTCATGGGTGGTGTGTGCCTGTGTACATAACATAACATAACATAAGACAAGAACATGCCATTCAGCCCAACACTGCTCGTCTATCCCTACCACTAAACTGTACTTAATGCTTAGTTTACCAATAAGCAAGATAGTATCTAACACTGTATCAAGCCGGGCCTTGAATACCCCCAGTGTTTCTGCCTCCACTACATGTCCATGCAAGCTATTCCACACATTGCCCTCTCTCTGTGTGAAAAAATATTTTCTAATGTCTGTGTGAAATTTACTCTTTGCCAGTTTCCATTTATGCCCCCTTGTTCTTCTAACCAAACTCAACTTGAATAATTTCCTGTAGTTCACTTTGTTCATCCCTTTAATAAATTTAAAGGCCTCAATCAAATGTCCCCTAGGTTACTAAGCTTGAAAAGTCCAAGCAGCTCAAGCCTTTCCTCCCAACACTTATCTTTTATACCCGGAATCAATCTGGTTGCCCGTCTTTGGACCTTTTCCAGCGCCTCTATATCTGTCTTGTAGTACGGTCCCCAGAACTGCACACAATACTCGAAGTGTGGTCTGACAAGGGTATTGTAGACGGTGAGTATGATCTCCTTAGAGTTATACTCAATACTCCTGGCTATGCATCCCAGCATCCTGTTGGCTTTTTTTTACTGCTACAGCACATTGACCAGACCCTGATAGGCTTTGATCAACTATTACTCCAAAGTCTTTTTCTACAAGTGCACATTCTAATTTTGTACCACCCATAAAGTAATCCTGCCCTATGTTTTTATTCCCCACATGTAGAACTTTACATTTAGTTGTACTGAATTTCATTTACCAGGTTTCTGCCCACTTCTGGATTCTGTTTAAATCATATTGGATTACTTTAGTAGATTCCAACCTGTTGGCTAAACCTCCCAGTTTTGTATTATCTGCAAATTTAATTAGTGCACTTTCAATGTCCGTGTCCAGGTCATTTATGTAAATGAAGAAGAGCAGTGGACCCAGCACCGATCCCAAGGGAACTCCACTTCCCACAATACCCTGCTCTTGTTTTACTGTTTTTATACCTTTAGTTTGCTTTTAATTACCTCCCTATCTTATTTGTGTTCTTGTTTTATTATATTAAATTATTTTATTATCCTTTTTTATTATTTTTTTAAATTTATAATTTATTATTTGTATTTGTATTTTTTTTCTCATTTTATGCGAAGCACATTGAGCTGCATTTTATGTATGAAACGTGCTATATAAATAAAGTATCATTGTTATTGTTATTAAGATCCCTCCTACTTCTACCCTTTGTGTCCTATCCCGTAACCAGTTCTGAACCTACTCTGAAATGACTCCTGTAATTCCTACGTATGCATGTGCACACGTGTGTGTGCTTGTGTCCACGTGTGCGTTTATGTTCATGTGTGTTTGTATGTGCGTGTGTTCACACGTATGTGTGTGTGTGTGTGTGTATGTGTATGTGTGTGTGTGTGTGCACGTGTGTATGTGTGGGTGTGTGCACGTGTATGTGTATGTATGTGTGTGCACGTGTATGTGTGTGTGTGTGTGTGTGTATGTGCGTGTGTGCATGTGTATGTGTCTGTGTGTGTGTGTGTGTGTGTGCACGTGTATATGTGAGTGTGTGCATGTGTATGTGTGGGTGTGTGTGTGTGTGCACGTGTATATGTGTGTGTGTGTGTGTAGGGGGGTGTGTGTGCGTGTGCACGTGTGTGTGTGTGTGCATGTGTACATTCAGTACATGCATCATTCAAAGTGGTAAGTTCTGACTTTCCCCTATTAACACTGAAACCAGAAATCTTTGTATATTTATCCATTAACTCTAATAACTTTTCTACTGAAATCTTTGGGTGTTGCAAAAGTAATAACATATCATCTGCACACATAGCCAGTTCATTTTCCTGTTTACCTGCACTAGTACCACATGTTCTTAAGGCCAATGCCTGAGCCCATTAGCAGAACCCGGCAGATGGTTCCAAAATGCTGATAGGGGGCAGCCTTGTATTATTCCCTGATGAGATAAGATAATACTTTTGTAATATAAGACTTTACAAGACTTTTCAAAAAGTGTATATGCTGTACTGTTGTAGAAGTTAATGTAGAATATAAGCAGAATTTCTTTGCATGCATAATTCATTTTTATAGTGGCTCAGCTGTTAAATGGCACAAGATGATATCATTGAAAATGATAAAATACACTATTTACAGCAGCTGTGACATATAACCTATAATATACAGACTGAACAAGCTGAGCTCAGAGCTGTGGAAGATTAGCAGAATGAACAAGCCGAGCTCAGAGCAGTGGAAGATTAGCAGACTGAACAAGCCGAGCTCAGAGCTGTGTAAGATTAGCAGAAAGGAATTGCAGCCACTTCAGACTGGAGCACACAACATCCTGAGACCCAGGCTAACTGTGAGCAGCATTAGGCCTGTGGAGAGAGAAACACACTCACATTTGGTGGATCTCATCTAAATCCTTTCTGTTATCCAATGGTACATTACTAAATTTAAGCTAATAACGTTAGACCTAATAATGTCAACGAGTGTTAGGTAGTGTTAAGTCTGTAGAACAAGGGGTAGAGCAGTGAACTGTGCGTTCAAGCGAAAATACTGTTATGCAGTGCTACAGCAGTAAGTGATGTGTTTCAGAGGTATGGTGATACAACACTGTGTTTTACCTTGAGTAGGTGCACCCCCACCATTAATAATAATCAGACAGGGACTCGATCCATCTGAAAAAATGAAAAAATGCTTAATGGAAAATGGCAAAATCACAATTTTATACCAGAGAGGATTTAGGATGTGGGATACTTTACTCTCTGTACTTTACTGTAAATTAGAATATGATTATAATAACTAATGTTGCTCAGAATATGATTATAATCACTAATGTTGCTCAGAATATGATTATAATCACTAATGTTGCTCAGAATATGATTGTGATCATTATTGTATCAGAGGATATGATGGTTATCATCACCTGAGCATGTGTACTGGGAGTAAGTGAATCAGTAATTACATCCTTATTGTGGCCAGCAGATGGCAGTGCAGAGCCATGATGTTAGTTTATCGTACACAGGAAACTATGTGATAGTTCAGTCTGGCCAGTGCCTCAGTATGAGCAATATCGCTGTGTCCACTACCTAATAAATTAAGCTTTCCTGAGATTCTGTGTTTCTAACGTGCCCTAAACACTTACTCATCTTGACCGTTTAGGCCTTGAACCCTCTAGAATTAATATTGGCAGTCTGCTGAGCATATAAGTTGACCCGCGGTGGTCAACAGTTCTCTCATGACTGTTAGCCGTTGCTACAAGGGTGGACAGTGCCTTTAAAATTATCAACTAATACTGGTGGCTAGTGCTACTGTAATGAGAGATATATTTCTGATTAAATATGGTGGGAACTGTTTAATCCTTTGTATGCCGTTTCAGGCAAGTGATTTACCTGTAGTGGCTGAGTCTCCTGGGATAAGCTGGGTCACATTGGGAAGGCCAGGTTTACCTAGAAATGAAACAACACTTGCAACATTTATCTTTCAGTTCTGAATTCACATCAAGACTTATATTTCTCCTGTCTCCTGTGTGTGTGTGAGCATGTGTGTGAGCGTGTGTGTGCGTGCATGCGTGTGTGTGCACGTGTGTGTGTGTGTATTCATGCAAAACAAAAAGATGAGATCATCACTTGAGTTTCTTAAGTAGCTGTACAGAACTCCATCAGACTATCTCACCGTTCTCGAAGGTCCCAGTGGCAAAAACCACCTGCATTGCATTGGTGAATTGAGGAAGGATTGTTATGTTTCTGATGAAGAATATACAGCGTAGAACCCCTGCATTCAATGACCCCAACACATCTGCATCTACCTGGGAGAACACACCACAGAGAGACCTCACAATCACACACACACACAGACATTACAATCACATACACACAAACCTCACAATCACACACACACTGCTATGGCTCCCTGCCCTTGTGCACTAGCGGCTGCTTGTGGTGTTGCAACATTGGTTTTGATTGTCTTCCTAATAGATTGTCTTCTCAATCACGGTTGATGGCACCACAGTGACTGCCTCTCACTCTGCAAAGAGCCTGGGGGTGGTCCTGGATGACCAGCTGGACCTCAAGGAGCACATCAAGGCAACATCACGGTCCTGCAGATTCCTCCTATACAACATCAGGAGGATTCGACCATACCTGACGACGCACTCCACCCAGCTGCTCGTCCAGGCTACGGTGACCTCTCGCCTTGATTATTGCAACTCTCTCCTTGCAAACCTGCCAGCTTGTGCCATACAGCCACTACAGATGATTCAGAATGCCGCTGCCCGACTCATCTACAACCTCCCCAAATTCTCCCACGTCACTCCCCTGCTGCGATCACTTCACTGGCTACCGGTCGCTGCCAGGATCCGATTCAAAGCCCTGACCCTTGCCTACACTGCCGCCAACAGGACAGCCCCTATCTACTTGCAGGACATGACTCAATTCTATGTGCCTGCTCGACCACTCCGCTCTGCGGCAGCAGGGCGTCTTGCAACCCCTCCCACCCGCCCAAAGGGATCACAGAGCTTCTCACCCTAGCTCCCCAGTGGTGGAACGAACTCCCCGTCCCTCTCCGAACCTCCCCCTCACTATCCATCTTCCGCCGTGGCCTGAAGACTCATCTCTTCAGACTATACCTAGAATAACCACCACCACGCTGTGTATATATATATATATATATATATATATATATATATATTAAAAAAAAAAAAAAAAAAAAAAAAAAAAACCCTTTTTCCTGTCACTTGTTACATGTTGCCCCATCCCTGCACTTCTTGGTAAATTGTATTTGTCCTAATACTCTAGCTTATTCTTCTGCCTAGTTTGGCTTTGCAGATGTTAGACCAGGATAGTGTTCTTTGTTCTCGGCTAGAAATAGCTTTACAAAATAAGTAATTGTACCTTACTGAACCCGTGTTCAGCAGTTGTCTACGATCATGAAAATGCACTTTTGTACGTCGCTTTGGATAAAAGCGTCTGCTAAATGAATGTAATGTAATGTAATGTAATAGGAAATTGGTGTCACCTGGAGGAGGTCTACTTAAAGGGCCCTCTGGCTGATGCTCTCTCTCCATTCAGAGGATAACCTGCAGTCTGGCTACACTGCTCACTCACTCACTCACTCACTCACTCACTCACTCACTCACTCACTCACTCACTCACTCACTCACTCACTCACTCACTCACTCACTCACTCACTCACTCTCTTTTCTTTTCTTTTCTTTTCTTTTCTTTTCTTTTCTTTTCTTTTCTTTTCTTTTCTTTTCTTTTCTTTTCTTTTCTTTTCTTTTCTTTTCTTTTCTTTTCTTTTCTTTTCTTTTCTTTTCTTTTCTTTTCTTTTCTTTTCTTTTCTTTTCTTTTCTTTTCTTTTCTTTTCTTAAAAATATTTCTGAATTGCAACTATTTTGTGTGATCTCGTTTGTGCTGCGACTGGCCAGGTGCTGGTCGCAACATAATTGGGGGCTCGTCCGGGATCTGCTGATCCGGTATGTATTCTCTCTAGTTTTTTCGCTTGAGCACAGTTTTGAATATGGAAGTTCTCCGCGTTTGCGGGGTGCGGCGATAGGTTGAGCCGACTGAGTGTTATTGGTTTGGTGTGTTTCCCTCAGGTAACTGTAGTCGTCGGGTATGTCCTTCGGGCTTGTCACTTTGTTATTTTGTCTTTCTCATTTTTGGTGTTAATTCTGGGTGGGGGTATGCTCCGGTTCGCTGTGGGTGACTATTCTATTGGTTTTTCATTTGCGTTCACTGGTTTTGCGTTTAAAAGCCGCCTCGAGTCCGGTAAGTACACTGAAGACTAGGTTAGGTTTTTAGTTAGATTTCCGTTGTTACTAGGTAGTTAGGACCTGGGGGAAGCCCTGTCAGCCCACACAGTCAAAGTAACGCCCCGTGACCTCAGTTGTTGTAGCCTAATTAGCGTGATCATTAGTATCACTTGAGATTTTGCTCAGGCGGAGGACGCTAGAACGAGAGAGCTGATGTGTTTGGGTGAGTATGGACATTTGCTACATTTGTTCGTTTGAAGTTTGTTTTTGATTGTGCAGTCGGTAGCTGTGTTTTCGCACGTTCATTAGTGACATTTTCATGCTCATGGCCGTTCGTTTGTTCGTGCTTGTGATAGTAGCAAACTTTGCATGTCCACATTTCTACTTGCTTTGCGAACTGTGATGCGTGTGCTTTCAAGCCGTGGTGGCTGTAAACTGTTAGAATTACTTCCGCGTGCTTTTCCGAGAGAGCAAAAATTTACTCGGTAAGTAAATCTGTGCTATTTTCGTAATGCATTCCCGTGTTATGGGATGGTTTTGATGCTACAATTGTCTTAGCAATGTTTGTTTTTGTAGCGCTAGTCCCATAACGTTAGTGTAGTAATTTTGTGCATCGCTTGTAACATTTTGTAAGTTTAACAGTTTGACATCGATTGCGGTTGTCCCTGTGCTTGCGTTTTGTGCTGTAGCTGTAAAGCTGTAGATGGTTACTTGTGATTCTGTTGCTATTGTACTGTCAAACATTTTGCTTGTGCTTTGGTACTTTGATTAGGTTAACGGTAATTGGTTTGTCTTTCGTGTAACATATGGTATTGTATTTAGTGTTGGTTGTGCTACAATGTATTACTGCTATTGTGGTGCTGGTGCACTGTTGATCCAATTCCATTGTTTGCCTCTTGATAGTGTTTTCTTAGGTGAGTGGTTCTAATTGTATTTTTGACTGTATTTGTCTGGATTATCTTACGATGTCTACTGTTGACATTCAGATGTTTTTTTTTTTTGATGATCCCTCTGAGGACCTGCTAGAGGAGTTTACCAAAGAGCAACTGTTTAAAATTGCAGAACATTATGGAATTGAGATTTCTAGTAGTGATAAACGACTTGGAGCCAACGTTGTTAACTTTGAAGGCAATTTTGACTGACATGAGGGTGCTTGGAGCTGAACAGGAGTCCCCCTTGTGACTCAGTCTGAGGTTACCTTGAAATTGAAGTTACTTAATCATGAATTGGGAATGAAAAGGTTGGAATTAGCAGCTAGAGGCAGATTTGGAGATGAAGAGGTTAGATGTTGAAGGCAAGAAGACTAACTCTTCTGTTGCATTTGAGGTAGGTAGGCATATTCGTATGGTCCCTCCATTTTCAGAAAAGGAAGTAGAGAAGTACTTTTCTCATTTTGAGAGTGGCCACCTTTTTAAATTGGCCCAAGTATGTATGGACTTTGCTGCTGCAATGTGTCCTTACTGGTAAAGCCCATGAGGCATATTCAACATTATCATTTTAAGACAGTGCTGATCATGATTTCATCCGGGCTGCCATTTTGCGTACATGTGAACTGGTACCTGAGGCATACCGGCAGAAGTTCTGACCCTATGTTAAGCAGGATAAACACACTTATGTGGAGTTTGCAAGGGAGAAGGTGCAGTTGTTTGATAGGTGGTGTGAATCTCAGAAGACTAGGGAACAACTCTGTGGGATGATGGTTCTGGAGGAGTTTAAGAATGGTCTGCCTGAGGCCATTACCACTTATCCCAATGAACAAAAAGTAACCAATGTGTCACAAGCTGCCGTGCTTGCTGATGAATTTGTGTTGACCCATAAGATTGTTTGGGGAAAATCATCGTAACGAGGGCAAAGACGGACATCAAGGGGGTTTTTGTTCCTTAAAGCTCACTTCCACTGGTCCTGTGCCATCTGTGCCGCTGGCTGAGAAGTGTAGCCCTGTGGGTAAATACCCTGATGGAGTCAGTTTTTACTGCAAAAAGCCAGGACATAGGATCTCCTATTGCCCTATTCTCAGGAAAAAACAGCAGGGTGCTAAATCTGTCAGCCTGGTAGCTTTGACTTCTTGTGACGTTGCTGAACCTGAAATCCAGGTCTCACCATCTAAATGCTCCAGTAATCAAATGGATTACACACCATTTCTCATGATTGGCTCTTTGTCAATACCTGGCTAGGGTGGAAATGCACCAGTCTGTATTCCCAGACTCAGGCGCTGCTCAGTCCTTATTAGGAGTTTTACCCCTGTCTGAACAGACCTCCGCTGGCACAAGTGTTTTAATCCGAGGGTTTGAGATGGGCTTTGTTGACGTCCCCTTACATCGCGTTCATTTAATTTCTGACCTAGTGACTGGCAGTGTCGTGGTGGGAGTGCGACAGTTCCTCCCCGTGCCTGGTGTTACATTTATTTTGGGGAAAGATCTGGCAGGTGGAAATGTTTGGAGGCAGTGACACTCCACCTGAGGTTGTCTCTGTGCCATTGGTGTGTGAGGGTCCAGAAGAGTTGGAACAGAAATATCCCAATGTTTTCCCTACATGTGCTGTCACTCGTGCTATGGCAAAGCAACGTGATGCTAGTGACTCTTTGCAGGAAGAGTGTTTTGTAGACCTTTGTTTTTTGGGCACCCTGAAATGTCTGACTCAGTCTGCCTCTCTCTCTACTGTCAAGACATCTAAAGACCTTGTTCCAGAGAAGGGTGATACTGTGAAAACCACCATTTGTGACATGCCACTGTCTCAAGCACAATTAATCTCTGCTCAGAAGGCTGATCCAACCCTTGTGTCTCTGTTTGAGTCTGTGTCTCCTGATCAGGAGATTGATGCTGTGCCCCAAGGATATTTCCTTAGGGATGGTGTGTTGCTGAGGAAATGGAGGCCGCATGATGTTTCTGATGGGTGGAAGGTAATTTCTCAGATAGTAATTCCATCTAACTACAGAAACAAGGTTTTGAGTGTGGCTCACGATGGTTTGGCCGAACATGTAGGGATTAATAAAACGCATGATCGCATCCTTCGGCAATTCTTTTGGCCCAGCTTAAAGTGGGATGTGATGAAATTCTGTAAAACGTGTCATGTCAGGTTACCGGGAAACCTAACCAGACTATTCCTCCTTCACCCAATCCCAGTAGTTGGAGAGCCCTTTGAGCATAATTCTGGATTGTGTTGGGCCTCTTCCACGGTCAAAAAGGGGGCCATTAGTACTTATTAACAATCGTGTGCTGCTACTCAGTTCCCAGAGTCTGCCCCTCTGTGGAAGATTACTGCAAAAGCAGTCATCAAAGCATTAATAAAGTTCTTCTCTGTTTTCGGCCTCCCTAGTGTCATTCAAAGCGACCAGGGAACCAACTTCATGTCGTGTTTTTGCCCAAGTCCTTCAACAGCTCCAAATCAATCATAATGTCTCCAGTGCTTATGCTGAGAGCCAGGGGGGGCTTAGAAAGGTTTCACCAAACCCTTAAGACTATGCTTCGCACTTACTGTTTGGAGCTTGGGAAGGATTGGGAGGAGGGCATCCCCTAGTTGGTTTTTCCATCCAGAGAGGTAGTGCAGGAGTCTTTAGGGTTCAGTCCTGCAGAATTAGCGTTTGGTCACACGGTGCGTGGTCCTCTGGCCCTGTTGAGGGACCAGTAGCTTAAGGATACGCCTCAGCATAATTTGTTGGAGTACGTCAGCAAATTTTGCTCTCAATTACACTGAGCCCATGATTGGCAAAGCAGAATCTATAAGTTGCTCAGGGGAAAATGAAACTCTGGTTTGACTGTAAACCCCAGGTCCAGAAGTTCAACCCTGGTGATAAGGTGTTGGTTCTGCTGCCCATTGCTGGTTCTGCTCTGCAGGCACGGTATAGTGGTCCATACGTGGTGGAACGTAGGGTATCCGAACGTGACTGTTATCATCACCCCTGATAGGCGACGGCCTACGCAATTGTCACAACATGGTAAAGCCCTACCATGGGAGAGGGCCTACTGCAAAGCCCGTATCACTCTCCGCTGTGCTCCCACATTTACCTTTGCCTTCCTTCACCTTCCCAGGGCTGACTGTTGCCTCGTCTCCACTCCTGGAGAGGAGTGTTGGGGATGTGACTGTTCATTCCCAGGGTAGGAATGTTGCATTGACCTCACTCTTGGAGAAGAGTGAGGAGGGTGCAACTCCTCCATCTGTGTGTGATAGAGGGTTGCTTACAGAATTTTCTTCTTTTCCTGATCATCTTCCTCACCTGTCAGGTGCTAAAAAGGCTGACATTGTCACCAGTTCAGTCTTACCCTTCTCTTTTTCCTGATGTGCCCTGTCATACATCTGTCATGGAGCATGGCATTGATGTGGGCTCTGCACTCCCCATTTAAGCAACATGCTTATCGGGTCAACCCCTTGAAGTGTGAGCTCTTGCGAAAGGAGGTTGATTATATGTTGACACGATATTGCTGAACGAGATTGCAAGTCCATGGAGTTCTCCATGTTTGTTGGTCAACAAACCGGATGGATCGTATCGTTTCTGCACCGATTATCGAAGGGTTAATTCTGTCACTACCCCTGATTGTTATCCCCTACCGCGAATGGACGATTGTGTTGATAGGGTGGGATCTGCCACTTTAGTCAGTAAATTCGACCTTCTGAAAGGCTACTGGCAGGTTCCATTGTCCGCTCGTGCTAGAGAGATATCTGCATTTGTTACGCCGGACTCTTTCCTCCAGTACAAGGTAATGCCATTTGGCATGAGAAATGCGCCTGCAACCTTCCAACATCGTAACTACGTTTTGTCTGGTCTTTCCAGCTGTGAGTCATCTCGATGATGTGGTGGTTTTTAGCTCCTCGTGGTCCAAACATTTGGGTCATACGGGAGCTTTTTGACCGTCTGTTTGCCGCTAACCTCACCATTAACCTTGCCAAGTGTGAGTTTGGTAGATCTACTGTAACCTACTTTGGTAAGGTCATTAGCAGGGGGCAAGTGCATCCCGTAGGAGCAAAGGTTGAGGCCATTTGCCAGTTTCCTGTACCAACCACCCGCCGAGAGGTACAGCGATTCTTGGGTATAGCTGAATATTACAGGAATTTCTGTAAACTTCTGTCGTCGCCCCTTTGACCGATCTCATTAGCCCCAAGGTTGATTTCCTCTAGTCTGACTCCAGCCAGCGTGCATTCAAGAATTCCAAAGCCCTGCTAAGTTAGTGTATTAGCGGCTCCAGAGTTCTCAAAGCCTTTCCGTCTTGCTGTGGATGCAAGTGATTTTGTGGCAGGTGCTGTTCAAGTTGCTTCTAATGGCGTTGAACATCCTGTCTGCTACTTCTCTAAGAAGTTTAGTCCACAGCAGCGTGGATACTCAACCGTGGAGAAGGAGACACTTGCCCTGGTTCTCGCTTTCCAACACTTCAAGGTTTATGTTGGCTCCTCTTTATGCCCTGTTCTATTACACAGACCATAATCCGTTGGTCTTCTTGAACCGCATGCGTAATTCAAATCAGAGGTTGATGCGCTGGAGCCTTATACTCCAAGCATTCAACCTTGAGATTGTTCATATCCGTGGTGAAGACAACGTTCTAGCTGATGCGTTGTCGAGGGTTTACTTTTTGTGTAATAGTGTATTATATATTTTGCCTGTGATTTGAGACTGTTTTGGTGGCGACAGGTGTCACCATTTGGTGGTGGGGATGTTATGGCTCCCTGCACTAGTGGCTGCTTGTGGTGTTGCAACATTGGTTTTGATTGTCTTCCTAATAGGAAATTGGTGTCACCTGGAGGGGGTCCTGCTTAAGGGGCCCTCTGGCTGATGCTCTCTCTCTCTCCATTCAGAGGACAACCTGCACTCTGGCTACACTGCGCATTCATTTTCTTTTCTTTTTTAGGTTTCTTTAATTTAAAATATTTTTGAATTGCAACTATTTTGTGTGATCTCGTTTGTGCTGCGACTGGCCAGGGGATGGTCATAACACACACACACATTAGATTGATGTGCTGGAATGTATTACCATAGAAACCTGTATGGCAAAAAATAAAAATGTAATTGTTAGCTGTGTATATAGAGCGCCGGGATCTAACATTGAAATATAGTATGGAGGGAATGTTTGCCAAGACAAATCAAAAGGTTATGTTTATTTGTGGGGATTTCAATATAGATTTGTTAAATCCTAATGAGCACAAAATGACTGAAGTTTATTGATGCTGTATATAGTATGAGTTTATATCCAATGATCACTAGACCAAGTAGAATAACATCAGACTGTGCCACTCTAATAGATAATATATGTACAAATGTTATGGAGGACAATACAGTGAGCGGGCTACTAATCAATGACATCAGTGATCATTTACCAGTTTTTGTAGTCTATGACTGTAATTATATGACGGATAAGGATGCCAGTAATGTTAAATACAAACAAGTGTGAACAGAAGAAGCCATGAATGCATTTAGAAGTGAATTACTAACAGAACTGGAGAATAATATGATATTGACAAAGCATATGAAACTTTTAAATTATTCAAATCACTGTATGACAAATTTTCCAATGAAAAAAAAAATACAGCAGAAAACAAAACTATATAGATAGTCCGTGGATCACAAAGGGGCTACAAAATGCCTGTTTAAAAAAAATTAATAAATTAAAAAAAAGTATAGAACCATAGATGCAGAAAATAAATATGAAAAATATAAAAAGTTAACTACTATTATGAGGATATGTAAGAAGGATTATTATAATAAAATATTAGAGGATAACAAAAACCGCATTAAGGGCATATGGAGTGTGTTAAACAGCATTATTTGAAATGTAGCAAGAAACTCAAGTTACCCGCAGTACTTTATTGATAATAAGACCATAAATAATATGAATGTCGTTAATGGGTTTAATAATTTTTTTGTAAGTGTTGTACCAAAATTGGTAGAAGCAATCAATGACCCAAATACAACAGAGGGGGAGGTTGTTGATGATTATGGGGATAGAAATCCAAGCTCAATTTTTTTTAGAGCAGTGGAAGAAATGGAAATTATAGATATTGTTAGTAAGTGTAGGAATAAAATGTCTACTGACTGGAATTAAAATGATATGACAATTGTCAAACGTGTCATTGATGGTATTGTAAAACCACTAACCTACATTTGTAACTTGTCCTTCCAAACGGGTACATTTCCAAGTAAAATGAAAATTGCTAAAGTTATCCCATTATATAAAACGGAGGATAAACATTACTTTGCTAATTACAGGCCTGTCTTTACTTTCACAGTTCTCGAAGTTGGAAAAACTCTTCATTGAGAGGTTAGACAACTTCATTGAGAAGCATGAATTGTTGACTGACAGTCAGCATGGATTTAGAACAAACCGATCAACATCTTTGGCACTAATTGAGTTAATAGAAGAAATAACTAATTGTATAGATAAAAAGAAGTATGCAGTGGGAGTATTTATAGATCTAAAAAAGCATTTGATACCGTTGATCATGACACATTACTCAACAAAATGGAAAGGTATGGTATTAGAGGGGTTGTGCTGAATTGGTTGAAAAGCTATATGGGAAACAGGCAGCAATTTTTAGAGGTGAGTATAAAGAAACATGTATGGACCCATGTGTGGAGTCCCACAAGGGTCAGTATTAGGCCCGGACCTGTTCATTTTGTACATAAATTACATTTGTAGGATATCAAAGATATTTAAATTTATTTTATTTGCGGACGACACTAATATTTTTTGTTCTGGGGTGAATTTGCAGCAGCTTTTGGAGGTGGTTACGACTGAGTAAATTAAACAAATTATCATTAAATTTGAACAAAACCAAGCTTATGCGGTTTAGAAATTGTAAAATAAACACTCACGTACATGTGACGATGGACAATGTTAATATTGAAAGAGTTTATGAAAATAAATTTCTGGGTGCGATATTAGACCACAAAATCTGCTGGATACCTCACATAAAATATGTACGAGCAAAGTTGGCAAGGAGCATTGCCGTTCTGGGGAAAACTAGGCACATATTGGATCATAAAGTGTTATACACACTGTATTGTTCACTTGTATTACTGTATCTGAATTACTGTGTGGGGTAACATGTACAAAAGTACCATACACTCATTATGCATACTACAAAAAAAAGCCATGAGGATGATAAACGATGTAGTATTTTGTGAGCACATTAACATGCTGTTTTTAAAGTCACATGCTTTGTTCATGGATCTAATAGAATTTGAGACTGCACAAATAATGTACAAAGCAAGAAATAATTTACTTCCTGGCAACATAAAAAAATGTTCTCAGACAGAGAGGGGGGTTATAACTTAAGAGGAAAGTTTAATCTAAAAAAACATTGTGTTTGTACTACTCTGAAGAGTTTGTGCATTTCAATTTCTGGGGTGAATTTGTGGAATGGTCTAGATGTTGAACTCAAGCAAAGTATAAATATAAACCAGTTCAAGCAGATGTACAAAAAAATTATTTTTGAGTTGCACAGGGATGTGGAATGAGGAAGGGGTCTTGTTTCTCTCAGGACTGATACTCTCGTTGTTAATGTTGTTTTTCTATGTGATTGTTGGGACATGCTGGATGGGCACCTGCACGATGATTATGTATGTGTAAATTGGATAAATATTAAGGTAATTATTAGGGGTCCAAGCAGCGAAGCTGGTGGAACCCTATTGTATCTGTTAGGATTATTAGGGGTCCAAGCAGCGAAGCTGGTGGAACCCTATTGTATCTGTTAGGATTATTCTTATTAGGGGTCCAAGCAGCGAAGCTGGTGGAACCCTATTGTATCTGTTAGGATTATTAGGGGTCCAAGCAGCGAAGCTGGTGGAACCCTATTGTATCTGTTAGGATTATTAGGGGTCCAAGCAGCGAAGCTGGTGGAACCCTATTGTATCTGTTAGGATTATTCTTATTATTATTTTTCTCCGCTAAAAGTGTCTGAGGCTCAGCAACCATAAGTCCTGGAGCAACCAAATTTGGCAGGTCGGTTCCTATGGGCCCCCACTACTCAGGCACTAAAAACCATGTACGTCGGCCAGATGGTGGCGCTATAACAAAGGGTTTTGCGTAACAAGCCATAACTCCCACACCATAAGTTAGATCAACACAAAACTTTATAGATATATGCCTCTGAACGTGCTCTATACTTTTGCCATTGGGACTACCTGTGTCCGCCATATTGTTTTCCCGCCATTTTAACTGTATCGTTGGGGCGTGGCAGCTTTCTCCGCTAAAATGTCTGAGGCTCAGCAACCATAAGTCCTAGAGCAACCAAATTTGGCAAGTGGGTTCCTATGGCCCCCCACTACTCAAGCACTAAAATAACCTATGTCGGCCTGATGGTGGCGCTAAACAAAGGATCATACTTTAAAAGGTCATAACTCCCACATCGTAAGTCTGATCAACACAAAACTTCATCGACTGATGCATCTGACTGTGCTCTACAACTTTTCTATTGGGAGCACCTATGTCCGCCGTATGGTTTGCACACCATTTGGACTTCTTCATTAGGTGGGGTGCGGAAAAGCTGGAGCTCCAAATCTAAACGGTTACGACATCGAGTAAACTTCTTTACGGCAAGGGACAACCATGGCGACGCAAGTAATCCGACACCGTAGGGTCTAGTTTTTAGCAGTGAAAGCACGGTCTGACAGTCCCACCTAGCGTACATGCTAGGATAGGCTACCCAAAGTTTTTCAGTAAAACCTTTCTGAGAGGACGAATAATTACTTTTCTTTGGCATGGATCCATTTGAAGACAGTATCGGGTGAGTTCGTTAAGTCTTTAAATCTGTCATTTTGGTAAGAAAAAGCTAAACCATTTATTGGTAGTTTTAGAGTTTCTGTGCAAACGCGCGAAAACACGCTGGTATAATAAAACAATGACGGTAGCCTAATACATATATAGTCCGCTTTGTTCCGTTGCTACCATCACATAACGACCTAGAGCTGCAGTTTCTCGCTGCAATTACTAATATTGAATATAAACAAAAGACGCAATTTATGCTGTAGTCTGCCAATGTCTAGATAAATAATACGGTCCGTTTGAAGACAATATCGGGTGAGTTCGTTTAGTTAAATCCGTCATTATGCTGCGAGAAATCGTATTCTCAATTTAATCTCTAAATTGACTGTAAGCTTAGGGTTGTAACTATGTAGTTGTTTCGTAGGTGACTTAACTCGTCTTAACTATTGCTTGTATTTGTGCATGGACTGCGTTGTTGCTGTTCTTGTCTGTGTTAGTGTTAATCAGACACATTTTGTTGTACATCGCTCTGGATAAGAGCGTCTGCCAAATGCCTGTAATGTAATGCAATATTCCGTAGCAACAAGATGAACCCGACATTAGCCCTAAAATATGCCAATACAGCAGTGAAAACGCTGCTAACTGAATGACGCAATAAGCGAGACTAACCTTTTTTTTTTAATTACCACGTCATTCTACAGTCAATATCTGGGAATACACATTGAATATATATACAATCTTACCATTGGTTTTACGCGTAGAGATGTCCCTTTTGCGAATGAGTGGCCATATATTGTCTTGGATAATCCGTTTGTGAAATGTCGGATTTTTTCAAAAATAGCTGTGCTTAATACCACACCTGTTGCGTACGGCGTTGTCGTTCTTCTTAGTCCAATTTGGCTTGACTGACAGTTCATTTATTCAGTAGGTGAGATTATAAGCTTTCTAACGATGTATAACATGTCTGATTTTGCTTTTGGAATAGCGTTTTATAGGTCAGTGTTACTGAAACTCTTCTCATCTGCCAATGTCTAAATAAATAAATTAAACGGTAGGCTTCTTTGCGAGCAGCGCGCAATTCGCGAGTTGATATTCAGTCTTTCTTCCGTTTTTTCTCAATGTCGTATTTATTATTTGAAATGTGCATTTAGTGTCATTATTCTATCTGTCTCTGTGGCGCTCTGAAATGTGCATTCTCTGCTAAACTGAGCAATGGCTTGGAATATGTGTCTGACGTAGTGTTGCACGGTATGCCAAAACTTCAGCACTTTCTGGGTACTTAAAAAAAAAAAAAAAAACAGAAAAAAAAAACCGGTTTCGTATTTGAATTTCCCGATGTTCGGTAGTTCTGTGTCAAATGTAAAAGCCAGGGAAATGTGTCTCCCGCATTACTGATTTAGAGGATGAAAAGTGTAGTTTGTCAGAATCTTCGCTAGAAGGCAGTAGCAACTAAGGTTGCCAAGTGAGGTGACCTGCGCTTGTGCATTCACTTCCTGGATACAGCGCAAGCTTTGGCTCAGTTCACTTCAGTAGCAATAGGTGTTCCAATTTGGAAATATTTTATTATAGATAGATGCTTTATTGTTATTAAAATATGCTGTTTTTAAATCTATTTAAAGGTGAAAGACCTGTTTTAAAGAGTATTTACTTTACAACTGTTTAATTTTTGAAATATATTTAACATATTTTTCTATTGTTCAGTGTTGTAACACTATAGGCCTATGCATATTAATATGTTGAAGAGACTTCAACTTACAGGTTGTTAATGAACCAGGTTGTAAATAAATCATGAATTAGAAAATGAGGTCAACCCTTGTGGACATTACGTTTCTGATCTATTAAGGTAATTTCAGTATCGTTAGGTACCGAGTATGGAATTAGCACCGTTTAAGTTTCAAGTATCATTTCAGTATTGAGTATCGTAATACTAAACCTGGTACCAGTATCAAAGTCAAAATTTCGGTATCGTGGCAACTCTAGTGTGACGCCTTTTTCAGTTGCGGCGCAGAAACACTGCAGCTGTGCATGCACACCGGACCATCTAAGTGTTATGACATGCCATCTAAGTGTTACGACATAGTAAAGGCCTTGACGGGAAGCGGCCAGGACACATCCATGGCGACGTAACTAAGTCATCCGACAGCGTCTCTTAGCTCAAAATTGGCCATAAGTCATCAATATATCATACGATCATCATGATATTCAGTAGATATGTTGGGTGAAGGCGTATGATCGTGAGGACAAAGCCATTTTAAAATCGCTCCATAGGGGGCGCGATGCTGCCACTGCTTGGACCCCTTCCAACGCCGCTTGCGGCTTTAATTATTCTTATTATTATTTTTCTCCGGTAAAAGTGTCTGAGGCTCAGCAACCATAAGTCCTGGAGCGACCAAATTTGGCAGGTGGGTTCCTATGGGCCCCCACTACTCAGGCACTAAAAACCACGTACGTCGGCCAGATGGTGGCGCTATAACAAAGGGTTTTGCGTAAAAGGCCATAACTCCCACACCATAAATTAGATCAACACAAAACTTCATAGATCTATGCCTCTGAACGTGCTCTATACTTTTGCCATTGGGACCATCTGTGTCCGCCATATTGTTTTCCCGCCATTTTAACTTTATCGTTGGGGCGTGGCAGCTTTCTCGACTAAAATGTCTGAGGCTCAGCAACCATAAGTCCTAGAGCAACCAAATTTGGCAGGTGGGTTCCTATGGCCCCCCACTACTCAAGCACTAAAATTCACCCGTGTCGGCCAGATGGTGGCGCTATAACAAAGGGTCATACTTTTAAAGGCCATAACTGCCACACCGTAAGTCCGATCAACACAAAACTTCATCGACCGATGCATCTGAATGTGCTCTACAACTTTGCTTTTGGGACCACCTATGTCCGCCATATGGTTTGCCCGCCATTTGGCCGTTTCTATTAGGTGGGGTGCGGAAAAGCTGGAGCTCCAAATCTAAACGATTACGACATCGAGTAAACTTCTTTACGGCAAGCGACAACCATGGCGACGCAAGTAATCCGACACCGTAGGTCTAGTTTTTATCAGTGAAAAGACGGTCTGACAGTGCCACCTAGCGTGCATGCTAGGATAGGCTACCCAAAGTTTCTTAGTAAAAGCTTCCTGAGAGGATGAATAATTACTTTTCTTTGGCATGGATCCATTTGAAGACAGTATCGGGTGAGTTCGTTAAGTCTTTAAATCTGTCATTATGGTGAGAAAAAGCTAAACCATTTTATTGGTAGTTTTTGAGTTTCTGTGCAAACGCGCGAAAACACGCTGGTATAATAAAACAATGACGGTAATACATATATAGTCCGCTTCGTTCCGTTGCTAACATAACGACATACAGCTGCAGTTTCTCGCTGCATTTACTAATATTGAATATAAACAAAAGACGCAATTCATGCTGTAAATCGTATCCTCAATTTAATCTCTAAATCGACTGTAAGCTTAGGGTTGTGGTATAATAAAACAATGACGGTAATACATATATAGTCCGCTTCGTTCCGTTGCTACCATAACATAACGACCTACAGCTGCAGTTTCTCGCTGCAATTACTAATATTGAATGTAAACAAAAGACGCAATTTATGCTGTAGTCTGCCAGTGTCTAAATAAATAATACGGTCCATTTGAAGACAATATCGGGTGAGTTCGTTTAGTCTTTAAATCCGTCATTGTGCTGAGAGAAATCGTATTCTCAATTTAATCTCTACATTGACTGTAAGATTAGGGTTGTAACTAGGTAGTTGTTCCGTAGGTGACTTAGTCTTAACTCGTCTTAACTATTGCTTGAATGTTTTCATAGACTGCGTTGTTGCTGTTCTTGTTTGTGTTAGCGTTAATCAGTTTTACCTACTGGGTCCAAGTTGAACTATGCGGTTGTTCCCTGCACTTGGAGCGGTATTTCTCTCTAGGGTTTTCGGCACACTTATTCCTGGTTATGGTTATACACTTTGTTGTACGTCGCTCTGGATAAGAGCGTCTGCCAAATGCCTGTAATGTAATGTAATGCAATATTCCGTAGCAACAAGATAAACCCGACATTAGCCCTAAAATATGCCAATACAGCAGTGACAACGCTGCTCACTGAATAACGACATACACGAGACAATTTTGTTTTTTTCCTTATACCATGTCATTCTAAAGTCAATATATGGGACTAAACATTTAATAAATATACAATCTTACCATCGGTTTTACGCGTAGAGATGTCCTTTTTGCGAATGAGTGGTCATATATTGTCTTGAACAATCCGTTGGCGAAATATACGCGCATTTTTGATCACTGGGTAGGCTACCTTCAAAAATAGCTGTGCGTAATACCACACCTGTTGCTTTGGCTTGATTGACAATTCATTTATTCAGTAGGTGAGATTATAAGCTTTCTAACGATGTATAACATGTCTGATTTTGCTTTTGGAATAGCGCTTTATAGGTCAGCGTAACCGAAAATTTTCTCATCTGCCAATGTCTACATAAATAAAACGGTAGGCTTCTTTGCCCGCAGCACGCAATTCGCGAGTTGATATTATGTCTTTCTTCCGTTTTTTCTCAATGTCGTATTTATTATTTGAAATGTGCATTCATGTGTTATTATTCTATCTGTCTCTGTGGCGCTCTGAAATGTGCATTCTCTGCTAAGCTGAGCAATGGATTGGAATATGTGTCTGACGTAGTGTTGCACGGTATACCAAAACTTCAGCACTTTCTCGGTACTTAAAATTTTTTTTTTTAAATTAAAAATAAACGGTTCGGTATTAGAATATTCCGACGTTCGGTAGTTTTGAGTTAAATGTAAAAGCCACGGAAAATTGTCTCCCGCATTACTGATTGAGAGGATGAAAAGTGTAATTTGTCAGAATCTTCGCTAGAAGGCAGTAGCAACTAAGGTTGCCAAGTGAGGTGACTTGTGCTTGTGCACTCAGCTCTTTGATTCAGCGCAAGCTTTGACTCAGTTCACTTCAGTAGCAATAGGTGTTCCAATTTGGAAATATTTTATTATAGATAGATGCTGTATTAAAATATGCTGTTTTTAAATCTATTTAAAGGTGAAAGACCTGTTTTAAAGATTATTTAGTTCACAACTGTTTAATTTTTGAAATATATTTAACATGTTTTTCTATTGTTCAGTGTTGTAACACTATAGGCCTATGCATATTAATATATTGAAGAGGCTTCAACTTAAAGGTTGTTAATAAACCTTGAATTCGCAAATGAAGTCAACCCTTGTGGACATTACATTTCTGATCTATTAAGGTCATTTCAGTATCGTTAGGTACCAAGTATCGCATCAGCATGTTTTAATTTTCAAGTTTTATTTCAGTATTGAGTATCGTGATACTAAACCTGGAATTAGTATCAAAGTCAAAATTTTGGTATTCTGACAACACTAGTGTGATGCCTTTTAGTTGCGGCGCAGAAA
>NC_057939.1:241874-247821 GCF_018555375.3 Anguilla rostrata
ATCATACAATTAACAGGGGGGGAGCAGGACACAAAACAGAAGTGCCGCCATCTGGCGGCCCAACAGGGGAAACACAGAGAGGAAAACAGGACCATGACAGGCTAGAAACCTACATTTAGAAATTCTGCCTAACAACACGGGTACTGGCTTATGATTGGTGAATGAGGATTAACCACTAACTGAACAGACAAGAGATATGCAACAGTGTTTCCTGTGGAACTGATCTCTTGGTGTGGTGGTGGGTGTCCGAAGGGGGGGGGGGGGGGGTGTGAGCCGAAGCGAAACCTGTTCCAGTTGAGCTACGTAGCCTACGTGCCTACCCTTTTTTATTTATCTAGAGCTGCTGTTATAATGGTACAATACATCTGATTAAATGGTGACCCGGAAAAACCCGTCGGATGTCGCGGCTGAAAATTGTTGGCAAATCGCCAAAACAGCACAAGTTTAAAAAAAAAATTTTTTGAGGGCATTTAAAATGTTTGAGTGATTCAACTACTTCCATTTCCATACTACAACATGGTCATTTTTTTCCATGAAAACGAAAGGGAAAGGGTTTATTTCTAAGGTTTTGTGAATGTAGTGCGCTAGCAAAACTGAGAGTTAGGCTACAGTTGCTACAGCTGAGGGCTGCATTCTAATGACGATTATGATGATAACGAGAGGAGCAGTCTCACAAGCTGCTGCAGTGTCCAGAAATGAATACAGATAACACTAGCTAATAAAAAAGACATTAATCAAGCATCTAAGTTAGTTAGGAAATTTTTGTATCATGCTTCTCAGTAGAATTAGAATGTAACAGAAGAGAATCTTTAAAGCCATTTTTCTCACTTTTTCCTTTTTTTACATGGACAATGCATGTAAACTCTGTCATTGAGTGTGAGAGAGACAGAGAGAGATTACAGATTACAGACCGAGTATATAACGCTAGTACATTATATACTCTGTCTATTTTTACTGATAAAATGCCACATAAAATGAAGACGACAAAACATATCAATAAAAGCCTCTGACACGCCCTAGCTATAACAGTTAAGAAGCAGTATGTAAAATTATGTAGCTGTATCTATTGTTAAAGTTGAGACCAATTGAATAACCTAGGGGCAATATACAGTTTTTAGTTTTTACAGGCATTTAATCATAAAAGGTGCTATCATAAGCTTATTTTATGCTTCGTGTTCTTGACGATGGCATTATATTATCATCTAAATTAACTATTTATAACGATTATTTACCTGTAGTTTGTTCGTTTTATGAAACTATAGAAGTTATAGAAGCAAAATATAAAAAATATCAAAATTGACATATGGAATCAAAATCATAGTTTTTCATGGTGGTGCCTCCCCTTAAAATAAATAATGATTGTAAAATAAATATTGTACATACATACATTAATGGGAGACCTAGAGTTTGCCAGTTTGAATGAATGACTTATAGACAGTACTTTGCATGTGTGAGTAACTTGCCATTTTTTTGTAGATTGAAAACAGGTTTTTCATCAGATAAATTTCATATCAGGTCCTACATTAATTGAAAGTGAAAGTCAGGACCTAACCAGCCAGCCAGCTCATCTGCTGTTCATTTTAAGAGAAACACTGACCACAGAGGGATCAGCTGATAGGGACCTGAGGAGAAAAGGGTCAAACTAACCACGATAGCAAGATACAATTTACAATTTATATTATTACTTTTAAATCTCAAGTTTCTCAGAGAAATTGCAGGTGGATATCTAACAGCAGTAAGATTATGTTACAGTTGTATAGCTTGCTACCCAGTGACATTTGGTTGTGAATTTCTTAATTGTTGTGAACTGCTGTCATTGTTTTAATTAAAAAAATAGTAATCAGATTCCCACCTGGCAGTCAAACTACTTCTGGAAGAAAATCGCTCAATCTACAGTGAGTACATTATTTTTTTAAACTCACCTAGACATATACCTGGGTGTGTATCTGTTACACTACTGATTTCAGTCTACTTACTTGTAATAATGATTGATAATATTACTGTGCTGTGCAGCTGGACACACAGTGAGCTTTGTACCAACAGTACTGGCACAAACACTGTACTTAAAGAAGTGTATGTCTCTTTAAACTTTTAAAACTTTTTATCTGTACCCTTTCTTCTGTTGTTGTTTCACGAAGCCATTTTCGTCAGTAAAAATGTATTTGAATCTTCTTGATCACACGTGGTAATGACTGTAAGCCCAGATTTTGTCTTTAATTAAACAATTAAGTGGTCATTCCTCATACTTTGTTTTAGCAGAACTCATTCCCATCACTAAATCAAATTAAGTGGTTTGCAAATATTCAGGTGAAATACTCAGTGTAGTAATTATGTTAGACAAAGATTACTTGATATAATACATTTCTGCAAGGCTAGAAACCTACATTTTGAAATTCTGCCTAACAACACGGGTACTGGCTTATGATTGGTGAATGAGGATTAACCACTAACTGAACAGACAAGAGATATGCAACAGTGTTTCCTGTGGAACTGATCTCTTGGTGTGGTGGTGGGTGTCCGAAGGGGGGGGGGGGGGGTGTGAGCCGAAGCGAAACCTGTTCCAGTTGAGCTACGTAGCCTACGTGCCTACCCTTTTTTATTTATCTAGAGCTGCTGTTATAATGGTACAATACATCTGATTAAATGGTGACCCGGAAAAACCCGTCGGATGTCGCGGCTGAAAATTGTTGGCAAATCGCCAAAACAGCACAAGTTTAAAAAAAAAAATTTTTTTGAGGGCATTTAAAATGTTTGAGTGATTCAACTACTTCCATTTCCATACTACAACATGGTCATTTTTTTCCATGAAAACGAAAGGGAAAGGGTTTATTTCTAAGGTTTTGTGAATGTAGTGCGCTAGCAAAACTGAGAGTTAGGCTACAGTTGCTACAGCTGAGGGCTGCATTCTAATGACGATTATGATGATAACGAGAGGAACAGTCTCACAAGCTGCTGCAGTGTCCAGAAATGAATACAGATAACACTAGCTAATAAAAAAGACATTAATCAAGCATCTAAGTTAGTTAGGAAATTTTTGTATCATGCTTCTCAGTAGAATTAGAATGTAACAGAAGAGAATCTTTAAAGCCATTTTTCTCACTTTTTCCTTTTTTTACATGGACAATGCATGTAAACTCTGTCATTGAGTGTGAGAGAGACAGAGAGAGATTACAGATTACAGACCGAGTATATAACGCTAGTACATTATATACTCTGTCTATTTTTACTGATAAAATGCCACATAAAATGAAGACGACAAAACATATCAATAAAAGCCTCTGACACGCCCTAGCTATAACAGTTAAGAAGCAGTATGTAAAATTATGTAGCTGTATCTATTGTTAAAGTTGAGACAAATTGAATGACCTAGGGGCAATATACAGTTTTTAGTTTTTACAGGCATTTAATCATAAAAGATGCTATCATAAGCTTATTTTATGCTTCGTGTTCTTGACGATGGCATTATATTATCATCTAAATTAACTATTTATAACGATTATTTACCTGTAGTTTGTTCGTTTCATGAAACTATAGAAGTTATAGAAGCAAAATATAAAAAATATCAAAATTGACATATGGAATCAAAATCATAGTTTTTCATGGTGGTGCCTCCCCTTAAAATAAATAATGATTGTAAAATAAATATTGTACATACATACATTAATGGGAGACCTAGAGTTTGCCAGTTTGAATGAATGACTTATAGACAGTACTTTGCATGTGTGAGTAACTTGCCATTTTTTTGTAGATTGAAAACAGGTTTTTCATCAGATAAATTTCATATCAGGTCCTACATTAATTGAAAGTGAAAGTCAGGACCTAACCAGCCAGCCAGCTCATCTGCTGTTCATTTTAAGAGAAACACTGACCACAGAGGGATCAGCTGATAGGGACCTGAGGAGAAAAGGGCCAAACTAACCACAATAGCAAGGTACAATTTACAATTTATATTATTACTTTTAAATCTCAAGTTTCTCAGAGAAATTGCAGGTGGATATCTAACAGCAGTAAGATTATGTTACAGTTGTATAGCTTGCTACCCAGTGACATTCGGTTGTGAATTTCTTAATTGTTGTGAACTGCTGTCATTGTTTTAATAAAAAAAATAGTAATCAGATTCCCACCTGGCAGTCAAACTACTTCTGGAAGAAAATCGCTCAATCTACAGTGAGTACATTATTTTTTTTAACTCACCTAGACATATACCTGGGTGTGTATCTGTTACACTACTGATTTCAGTCTACTTACCTGTAATAATGATTGATAATATTACTGTGCTGTGCAGCTGGACACACAGTGAGCTTTGTACCAACAGTACTGGCACAAACACTGTACTTAAAGAAGTGTATGTCTCTTTAAACTTTTAAAACTTTTTATCTGTACCCTTTCTTCTGTTGTTGTTTCACGAAGCCATTTTCGTCAGTAAAAATGTATTTGAATCTTCTTGATCACACGTGGTAATGACTGTAAGCCCAGATTTTGTCTTTAATTAAACAATTAAGTGGTCATTCCTCATACTTTGTTTTAGCAGAACTCATTCCCATCACTAAATCAAATTAAACGGTTTGCAAATATTCAGGTGAAATACTCAGTGTAGTAATTATGTTAGACAAAGATTACTTGATATAATACATTTCTGCAGGGCTAGAAACCTACATTTTGAAATTCTGCCTAACAACACGGGTACTGGCTTATGATTGGTGAATGAGGATTAACCACTAACTGAACAGACAGAGATATGCAACAGTGTTTCCTGTGGAACTGATCTCTTGGTGTGGTGGTGGGTGTCCGAAGGGGGGGGGGGGGGTGTGAGCCGAAGCGAAACCTGTTCCAGTTGAGCTACGTAGCCTACGTGCCTACCCTTTTTTTATTTATCTAGAGCTGCTGTTATAATGGTACAATACATCTGATTAAATGGTGACCCGGAAAAACCCGTCGGATGTCGCGGCTGAAAATTGTTGGCAAATCGCCAAAACAGCACAAGTTTAAAAAAAAAAATTTTTTGAGGGCATTTAAAATGTTTGAGTGATTCAACTACTTCCATTTCCATACTACAACATGGTCATTTTTTTCCATGAAAACGAAAGGGAAAGGGTTTATTTCTAAGGTTTTGTGAATGTAGTGCGCTAGCAAAACTGAGAGTTAGGCTACAGTTGCTACAGCTGAGGGCTGCATTCTAATGACGATTATGATGATAACGAGAGGAGCAGTCTCACAAGCTGCTGCAGTGTCCAGAAATGAATACAGATAACACTAGCTAATAAAAAAGACATTAATCAAGCATCTAAGTTAGTTAGGAAATTTTTGTATCATGCTTCTCAGTAGTATTAGAATGTAACAGAAGAGAATCTTTAAAGCCATTTTTCTCACTTTTTCCTTTTTTTACATGGACAATGCATGTAAACTCTGTCATTGAGTGTGAGAGAGACAGAGAGAGAGGGCTTTTAATGTGGACCCAGCTCAAATTATACTGTTAAATAAAAAGATAAAACATTCTAAGTACTGTTTTGTCATGGTAATTGAGTTAATTTAGCAGAAGAATGTCCTTTTTAAAGTGCAATATGTAACTTTTTTTGAGTATCAGTTTTGGTTATATAGTCCTCTATTCTTGAAGATAGAACTTCTAGATGGACAATGTGCTCTTTTAATTGTTCTCACCCCACCATAACTCAAAATACAGGCCTATTTTGCTTCAATATTTACAAACAATACAAGGGTTAACAAACCTTTTATGGTTTTAATGAACATCTAAAACTACTTTACTACTTTTTATCTCTTGAAAACTGCTATTCCTTGTATCAAGAGCTTGTCAGAGCTAAAAGATAGATATTTAAATATTTTTTTTAAAAAAACCTTTAAGAAGACTCAAGAGGTTATGTTTTCATAGTCTTAAACTCTTAAACTCTGCTACACCCCCCCCCCCCCCCGCTTCGGACACCCACCACCA
>NC_057939.1:247921-285421 GCF_018555375.3 Anguilla rostrata
TCTGTGCAAACGCGCGAAAACACGCTGGTATAATAAAACAATGACGGTAATACATACATAGTCCGCTTCGTTCCGTTGCTACCATAACATAACGACCTAGAGCTGCAGTTTCTCGCTGCAGTTACTAACATTGAATATTCACAAAAGACGCAATTTATACTGGACTCTGCCAATGTCTACATAAATAATACGCTACGGTAAAGCTTTGAGAGGATGAATCATTACTTTTCTTTGACATGGATCCATTTGAAGACAATAACAGGTGAGTTCGTTTACTCTTTAAATCCGTCATTATGCTGAGAAACAGCTAAACCATTTTATTTATGGGTTCTGAGTTTCTGTGCACACGCGCGAAAAAACGCTGGTATAATGAAATAATAACGGTATCCTAATACATATATAGTCCGCTTCGTTCCGTTGCTACCATAACATAACGACCTAGAGCTGCAGTTTCTCGCTGCAGTTACTAATATTGAATATAAACAAAAGACGCAATTTATGCTGTAGTCTGTCAATGTCTAGATAAATAATACGGTCCGTTTGAAGACAATATCGGGTAAGTTCGTTTAGTCTTTAAATCCGTCATTATGCTGCGAGAAATCGTATTCTCAATTTAATCTCTAGATTGACTGTAAACTTAGGGTTGTAACTATGTAGTTGTTTCGTAGGTGACTTAACTCGTCTTAACTATTGCTTGTATTTGTGCATGGACTGCGTTGTTGCTGTTCTTGTCTGTGTTAGTGTTAATCAGTGTAACCTACAGGGTTTAAGTTGAACAATGCGGTTGTTCCCTGCACTTAGAACGGTAGGCTACTGCCCTCTAGGGTTTTCGACACACTTGTTCCTGGTTATGGTTATACATTTTGTTGTACATCGCTCTGGATAAGAGCGTCTGCCAAATGCCTGTAATGTAATGCAATATTCCGTAGCAACAAGATGAACCCGGCGTTAGCCCTGAAATAGGCCAGTACAGCAGTGAAAACGCTGCTCACTGAATAACGAAATAAACGAGACAATTTTGTTTTTTTACATTATACCATGTCATTCTACAGTCAATATCTGGGACTAAACATTGAATAAATATACAATCTTACCATTGGTTTTACGCGTAGAGATGTCCCTTTTGCGACTGAGTGGTCATATGTTGTCTTGGACAATCCGTTTGTGATTCCTGTTGCTTACGGCGTTGTCGCCGTTTTTCGTACAATCTGGCTTGAATGACAGTTCATTTATTCAGTAGGTGAGAGTATAAGCTTTCTAACGATGTATAACATGCATGATTTTTCATTTGGAATAGCGTTTTATCGTTCAGCGCAACGGAATATTTTCTTATCGCATTCACTGTGGCGTAGCATAAAAGACGATTCACCTAACTAAACGTTGTCAACGATTTTCATAATTTCTTGTAGAGTACTATTATTGAGAACTTCAGGGCTTAGCTAAGCAATTTCTTTGCTGATAGACCTATCTGAAATCGTTTTCTGACGCAAAACAGAAGCGGATAGGACTTTGTCATTGATGTTCTGTCTCTATACTAGGCTACTAAACACAGATAAAATGTCATGTTGCTATGTAAGTATTACTGCTCAAAATATTTCGGTTATATACGTTCTTTTCGTTATATACGTTCTTTTTGAAATTGGGTGTCTTTAAATAGGTTAGTGGTATTATATAATGTGGATTTTTCACACTGCAATGTAAGCGTTAGTGTAATAGTTTTTGTGACCCATGGAACAGTGATGACGAGAGTGTTGGAACGTTGCTAAAATGTGGTGGACGGTTGAAAATTATTTTCGTCCCATCTCCATCCGTCATTAGGCTATGCTGAGAAATAGCTAAACCATTTCTATTGATAGTAATTGAGTTTCTCTGCAAACGCGCGAAAACACGCTGGTATAATAAAACAATGACGGTAAATATAGCCTATATATGTAGTCCGCCTCATTCCGTTGTTACCATAATATAACAAACTTTCTTGTGTCTACAGCTGCAGTTTCTCGCTGCAATTACTATTGAACATAAACAAAAGACGCAAATGCTGTAGTCTGTCAATGTCTAAATAAATAATAAGGGATTCTTCGCGCAGCACGCATGCTAGCAGGAATGTCCAGTTGATTTTTCGTTTCGTTTTTTTTAATGTCGTATTTATTAGGCTATATGAAATATGTATTATTATCCTATCTGTCTCTGAGGCGCTCTGAAATGTGCATTCTCTGCTAAGCTGAGCAATGGATTGGTATATGTGTCTGACATAGTGTTGCACAGTACACCTACACTTCAGCACTTTCTCGGTACTTAAAAAAAAAAAAATAAAACAGAAAAAAAAAACGGTTTCGTATTTGAATTTCCCGATGTTCGGTAGTTCTGTGTCAAATGTAAAAGCCAGGGAAATGTGTCTCCCGCATTACTGATTTAGAGGATGAAAAGTGTAGTTTGTCAGAATCTTCGCTAGATGGCAGTAGCAACTAAGGTTGCCAAGTGAGGTGACCTGCGCTTGTGCATTCACTTCCCTGATACTGCGCAAGCTTTGACTCAGTTCACTTCAGTAGCAATAGGTGTTCCAATTTGGAAATATTTTATTATAGATAGATGCTTCATTGTTATTAAAATATGCTGTTTTAAAATCTATTTAAAGGTGAAAGACCTGTTTTAAAGATTATTTACTTTACAACCGTTTAATTTTTGAAATATATTTAACATATTTTTCTATTGTTACATTACATTACATTCATTTAGCAGACGCTTTTATCCAAAGCGACGTACAAAAGTGCATTTTCATGATCGTAGACAACTGGTCGTATTGTTCAGTGTGTAACACTATAGGCCTATGCATATTAATATGTTGAAGAGACTTCAACTTACAGGTTGTTAATGAACCAGGTTGTAAATAAACCATGAATTAGAAAATGAGGTCAACCCTTGTGGACATTATGTTTCTGATCTATTAAGGTAATTTCAGTATCATTTCAGTATCGAGTATCGTAATACTAAACCTGGCATCAGTATCAAAGTCAAAATTTCGGTATCGTGACAACACTACTGTGACGCCTTTTTTAGTTGCGGCGCAGAAACACTGCAGCTGTGCATGCACACCGGACCATCCAAGTGTTACGACATGCCATCTAAGTGTTACGACATAGTAAAGGCCTTGACGGGAAGCGGCAAGGACACATCCATGGCGACGTAACTAAGTCATCCGACAGCGTCTCTTAGCTCAAAATTGGCCATAAGTCATCAATATTTCATACGATCATCATGACATTCAGTAGATATGCTGGGTGAAGGCGTATGATCATGAGGACAAAGCCATTTTAAAATCGCTCCATAGGGGGCGCGATGCTGCCAATGCTTGGACCCCTTCCAACGCCGCTTGCGGCTTTAATTCTTATTATTATTTTTCTCCGCTAAAAGTGTCTGAGGCTCAGCAATCATAAGTCCTGGAGCAACCAAATTTGGCAGGTCGGTTCCTATGGGCCCCCACTACTCAGGCACTAAAAACCATGTACGTCGGCCAGATGGTGGCGCTATAACAAAGGGTTTTGCGTAACAAGCCATAACTCCCACACCATAAGTTAGATCAACACAAAACTTTATAGATATATGCCTCTGAATGTGCTCTATACTTTTGCCATTGGGACTACCTGTGTCCGCCATATTGTTTTCCCGCCATTTTAACTGTATCGTTGGGGCGTGGCAGCTTTCTCCGCTAAAATGTCTGAGGCTCAGCAACCATAAGTCCTAGAGCAACCAAATTTGGCAAGTGGGTTCCTATGGCCCCCCACTACTCAAGCACTAAAAATAACCTATGTCGGCCTGATGGTGGCGCTATAACAAAGGATCATACTTTAAAAGGTCATAACTCCCACATCGTAAGTCTGATCAACACAAAACTTCATCGACTGATGCATTTGACTGTGCTCTACAACTTTTCTATTGGGAGCACCTATGTCCGCCGTATGGTTTGCACACCATTTGGACTTCTTCATTAGGTGGGGTGCGGAAAAGCTGGAGCTCCAAATCTAAACGGTTACGACATCGAGTAAACTTCTTTACGGCAAGGGACAACCATGGCGACGCAAGTAATCCGACACCGTAGGGTCTAGTTTTTAGCAGTGAAAGCACGGTCTGACAGTGCCACCTAGCGTACATGCTAGGATAGGCTACCCAAAGTTTTTCAGTAAAACCTTTCTGAGAGGACGAATAATTACTTTTCTTTGGCATGGATCCATTTGAAGACAGTATCGGGTGAGTTCGTTAAGTCTTTAAATCTGTCATTTTGGTAAGAAAAAGCTAAACCATTTATTGGTAGTTTTAGAGTTTCTGTGCAAACGCGCGAAAACACGCTGGTATAATAAAACAATGACGGTAGCCTAATACATATATAGTCCGCTTTGTTCCGTTGCTACCATCACATAACGACCTAGAGCTGCAGTTTCTCGCTGCAATTACTAATATTGAATATAAACAAAAGACGCAATTTATGCTGTAGTCTGCCAATGTCTAGATAAATAATACGGTCCGTTTGAAGACAATATCGGGTGAGTTCGTTTAGTTAAATCCGTCATTATGCTGCGAGAAATCGTATTCTCAATTTAATCTCTAAATTGACTGTAAGCTTAGGGTTGTAACTATGTAGTTGTTTCGTAGGTGACTTAACTCGTCTTAACTATTGCTTGTATTTGTGCATGGACTGCGTTGTTGCTGTTCTTGTCTGTGTTAGTGTTAATCAGACACATTTTGTTGTACATCGCTCTGGATAAGAGCGTCTGCCAAATGCCTGTAATGTAATGCAATATTCCGTAGCAACAAGATGAACCCGACATTAGCCCTAAAATATGCCAATACAGCAGTGAAAACGCTGCTAACTGAATGACGCAATAAGCGAGACTAACCTTTTTTTTTTTAATTACCACGTCATTCTACAGTCAATATCTGGGAATACACATTGAATATATATACAATCTTACCATTGGTTTTACGCGTAGAGATGTCCCTTTTGCGAATGAGTGGCCATATATTGTCTTGGATAATCCGTTTGTGAAATGTCGGATTTTTTCAAAAATAGCTGTGCTTAATACCACACCTGTTGCATACGGCGTTGTCGTTCTTCTTAGTCCAATTTGGCTTGATTGACAGTTCATTTATTCAGTAGGTGAGATTATAAGCTTTCTAACGATGTATAACATGTCTGATTTTGCTTTTGGAATAGCGTTTTATAGGTCAGTGTTACTGAAACTCTTCTCATCTGCCAATGTCTAAATAAATAAATTAAACGGTAGGCTTCTTTGCGAGCAGCGCGCAATTCGCGAGTTGATATTCAGTCTTTCTTCCGTTTTTTCTCAATGTCGTATTTATTATTTGAAATGTGCATTTAGTGTCATTATTCTATCTGTCTCTGTGGCGCTCTGAAATGTGCATTCTCTGCTAAACTGAGCAATGGCTTGGAATATGTGTCTGACGTAGTGTTGCACGGTATGCCAAAACTTCAGCACTTTCTGGGTACTTAAAAAAAAAAAAAAAAAACAGAAAAAAAAAAACCGGTTTCGTATTTGAATTTCCCGATGTTCGGTAGTTCTGTGTCAAATGTAAAAGCCAGGGAAATGTGTCTCCCGCATTACTGATTTAGAGGATGAAAAGTGTAGTTTGTCAGAATCTTCGCTAGAAGGCAGTAGCAACTAAGGTTGCCAAGTGAGGTGACCTGCGCTTGTGCATTCACTTCCTGGATACAGCGCAAGCTTTGGCTCAGTTCACTTCAGTAGCAATAGGTGTTCCAATTTGGAAATATTTTATTATAGATAGATGCTTTATTGTTATTAAAATATGCTGTTTTTAAATCTATTTAAAGGTGAAAGACCTGTTTTAAAGAGTATTTACTTTACAACTGTTTAATTTTTGAAATATATTTAACATATTTTTCTATTGTTCAGTGTTGTAACACTATAGGCCTATGCATATTAATATGTTGAAGAGACTTCAACTTACAGGTTGTTAATGAACCAGGTTGTAAATAAACCATGAATTAGAAAATGAGGTCAACCCTTGTGGACATTACGTTTCTGATCTATTAAGGTAATTTCAGTATCGTTAGGTACCGAGTATGGAATTAGCACCGTTTAAGTTTCAAGTATCATTTCAGTATTGAGTATCGTAATACTAAACCTGGTACCAGTATCAAAGTCAAAATTTCGGTATCGTGGCAACTCTAGTGTGACGCCTTTTTCAGTTGCGGCGCAGAAACACTGCAGCTGTGCATGCACACCGGACCATCTAAGTGTTATGACATGCCATCTAAGTGTTACGACATAGTAAAGGCCTTGACGGGAAGCGGCCAGGACACATCCATGGCGACGTAACTAAGTAATCCGACAGCGTCTCTTAGCTCAAAATTGGCCATAAGTCATCAATATATCATACGATCATCATGATATTCAGTAGATATGTTGGGTGAAGGCGTATGATCGTGAGGACAAAGCCATTTTAAAATCGCTCCATAGGGGGCGCGATGCTGCCACTGCTTGGACCCCTTCCAACGCCGCTTGCGGCTTTAATTTAAGTTATATTTGATAAAAACTAAGGTAAATATTTAAGTCGTATATGATGGACTTGAAGGTAATTGTGTATATATGATAAACATGAACAAACATGAAAACAAATTCACGATTTAAGTTATAGAAAAGGGGTAGGACCATATAAGTGTATACTTCTTCCTACTCCTTTTCGGACATGTAATATTTATTTTGTTTATGGAGAATTTACATTACACTACAATACCTTATAATGCACTGTATTACTCTACATTACACTACAATACCTTATAATGCACTGTATTACTCTACATTACACTACAATACCTTATAATGCACTGTATTACTCTACATTACACTACAATACCTTATAATGCACTGTATTACTCTACATTACAAAAAAAGAAAGCATGCTTCATTTACTTTAAGAACATGAAGCACACGTATTAGGCCTACTAAAATAAAACAGGAATGAGCGACCATGTGTCCGTTTTTATTTCTTAGTTTTAAGTTTTTTTACAAGTACATTGTGAGGTCTGAATCTGTAAACAGAATATTCAGCTGCCCATGTAAACCCGAATAAGACTGGTTTACTTCTTTGATAACATATGTAAATGGTATAATCAGACCCAATCCAGAATAAGTATAATTATTAGGAATATGGCATGCATGTAAACATGGTAACTGATTCTGAATGTGAAATGCATTTGGCAGGCTAAATGGCAGCTAGCTGGCTAATGGTTACTATCATTACCTCATTGCATACACACCACTACCAATCTGGCCCATAATCTTTGATATATTTGTTGGTGGCAGATTTGAATTCACAGCCATGACCATGTAGTGAACTTCCTGTTTGTCAGGACTGCTGGCATGATGATAGTGAGAGCTAGCAAGTCAGGAGTAGCTCATGACAGTTTATTAAACTGTGGCTAACTTTGCATTGACTGACTTGAGCTAACTGCAATCACTTATCCAAGACATGGATAATTTACATTTTTGGTAAAAATGTATAACTGACTGGTCTTTTGAGCAATTGTATTTGCTTAGTATTTATAAATTAAAATGTAAAATAAAATATATATGGAAAGGCATACTGTGTATTTTTCTATTTTTTTAATTATATCCTACATCTTATATAACCTTCTTAACTCATCTTTATAAAGGGTGTGAACAGTTTTGAATGGCTATGTATGCTTTGGTCATGGGTGAGGGGAGTTCCCACTCATCACTGTAAAGCACTTTGAGCGTTCAGAAAAGTGCCTTATAAATGCAATGATTCATTGTCTTACCATGCACGTGTTGGGTAGGTTACCCACTCTGAGGTGCCCTGACCATGCGGGTGTTGGGTAGTTTACCCACTCTGAGGTGCCCTGACCATGCGAGTGTTGGGTAGTTTACCCAATCTGAGGTGCCCTTACCATGTTGGTGTTGGGTAGTTTACCCACTCTGAGGTGCCCTTACCATGTTGGTGTTGGGTAGTTTACCCACTCTGAGGTGCCCTTACCATGTTGGTGTTGAGTAGTTTACCCACTCTGAGGTGCCCTGACCATGTGAGTGTTGGGTAGTTTACCCACTCTGAGGTGCCCTGACCATGCGAGTGTTGGGTAGTTTACCCACTCTGAGGTGCCCTGACTATGCGGGTGTTGGGCAGTTTACCCTCTCTGATATGCTCTGACCATGCGGGTGTTGGGTAGTTTACCCACTGTGAGGTGTCCTTACCATGCGGGTGTTGGGTTGATTACCCACTGCGAAGTACCCTGCTGTTTCCCCTCTCATTTGCACTCTGTCTTGTACTGTGCGCATGTTGGATTTGGGCCTTGATGCAAACATACAGGTTTTGTCTTTTTCAGGGTCACATTCTAGGGGATTGCTGACACAGTCATATGTGCACCCACAGAGATCTCTGCTCTACAAAACACACAGTTAAAAACACATCATGCCCTGTACTGAGTGAGGTCTCTCTCTGTCTCTCAAAAACACATACCCTGTACTGAGTGAGGTCTCTCTCTCTATCAGAAACACATGCCATGTACTGAGTGAGGCCTCTCTCTCTTAAAAACACATGACATATACTAGATGAGGTCTCGCTCTCTCAAAAAAACGTGCCCTGTACTGAGTGAGGTCTTTCTCTCTCTCTCTCTCTCCCTCTCTCTCTCAAAAACACATGCCATGTACTGAGTGAGGTCTCTCTCTCTATCAAAAACACATGACATATACTGGGTGAGGTCTCTCTCTCTATCAAAAACACATGACATATACTGGGTGAGGTCTCGCTCTCTCAAGACACATGCCCTGTACTGAGTGAGGTCTCTCTCTCTATCAGAAACACATGCCATGTACTGAGTGAGGCCTCTCTCTCTTAAAAACACATGACATATACTAGATGAGGTCTCGCTCTCTCAAAAAAACGTGCCCTGTACTGAGTGAGGTCTTTCTCTCTCTCTCTCTCCCTCTCTCTCTCAAAACCACATGCCATGTACTGAGTGAGGTCTCTCTCTCTCAAAAGCACATTCCATGTACTGAGAGAGGTCTCCCTCTTTCTCAAAAACACATGCCCTGTTCTGAGTGAGGTCTCTCTCTCTCTCCAAAACACATCATGCACTGTACTGAGTGAGGTCTCTCTCTCTCTCTCTCAAAAACACATCATGTACCGAGTGAGGTCTCTCTCAAAAGCACATGCCCCTCTAAAAGAACAAAACTTCTGAAGGAGCTCTTGTGTAGCCTCTTAAACACATGCCCGGTACTGAGGGAGGTTTGTTCTTTGTATTCAGACCCGATTCCTAATTCAGAGACATTCACCATCAAAATTCAATCTAATTTATTTATTTTCAGGTATAATGAAACATAGAAATAGAAAAATTATGTGTGTGTGTGTGTTTTATATACTTACAATGCGCGGAGGGGCAGCTGCTGTTGTGGAAGTGGTAGTTAGTTGTTGTGGAAGGGGCAGTTGTTGTCGTGGGAAGGACAGTTGTTGTTGTGGGAGGGGCAGTTATTGTTGTGGGAGGGGCAGTTGTTGTCGTGGGAAGGACAGTTGTTGTTGTGGGAGGGGCAGCTGCTGTTGTGGAAGTGGTAGTTCTTGTGGGAGGGGCAGTTGTTGTCGTGGGAAGGACAGTTGTTGTTGTGGGAGGGGCAGCTGCTGTTGTGAGTGTAGTTCTTGTGGGAGGGGGCAGTGTTTTGCTGGAGACGTTGTTGCTGGAAAGGCATTATTTGTGTGGTGGCTGGTCCAGTGATATTTGCACTTGGAACCGCCTCCCAGAAAACGAAATAATTCTGCACAAAAGTGGCTCTGGAACAGGAGAGATACAGTACTGAGCATGTGCAGCTCTAGAACAGGAGAGATACAGTACTGAGCACATGCAGCTCTAGAACAAGAGAGATACAGTACTGAGCATGTGCAGCTCTAGAACAAGAGAGATACAGTACTGAGCATGTGCAGCTCTAGAACAGGAGAGATACAGTACTGAGCACATGCAGCTCTAGAACAAGAGAGATACAGTACTGAGCATGTGCAGCTCTAGAACAGGAGAGATACAGTACTGAGCACGTGCAGCTCTAGAACAGGAGAGATACAGTACTGAGCATGTGCAGCTCTAGAACAGGAGAGATACAGTACTGAGCACATGCAGCTCTGGAACAGGAGAGATACAGTACTAAACATTATTAGCTAAATGTGGAGAGATGCTTACCTGAACACAATGTCTCCCAGTGGCTGAGAGGGAGGGGCAGTCCACGTGACTCTTACCTGGAACAGGAGTTGGTTTCGTAGCTGAGCTACAGCAGAATTCTGCAGAGAGAGAGCCCATCAGTATGATATTTGGGGTATTTCTAATAAGTTAATTCCTTACTCACCCCCACTTCTCCCATGGGACAAAGGACTTCCCCTAGCAGGACTGCTAAGTCACTCTCTGAGGATGCATTTTGAGTTGAATACCCCTAAACACAATTATGAATTTAGAATTATACCCTTAAATTGATTATGCTACAGTTAGCACTATATATAACATTGTGCCTTAACACATAACATTGCATTTTAGGTTTATTTAATGCCTGTTCCTAACAGTTGGGACTCTGATAATTTTATATAGTCCCTGCTTTTTGCCTAAGGTGAATATGATGGAAGGCCCTATGGTTTTGCCTGAGGTGAATGTGATGGAAAGCCCTATGCTTTTGCCTGAGGTGATTGTGATGGAAGGCCCTATGCTTTTGCCTGAGGTGAATGTGATGGAAGGCCCTATGGTTTTGCCTGAGGTGAATGTGATGGAAAGCCCTATGCTTTTGTCTGAGGTGATTGTGATGGAAGGCCCTATGCTTTTGCCTGAGGTGAATGTGATGCAAGGCCCTATGCTTTTGCCTGAGGTGATTGTGATGGAAGGCCCTATGTTTTTGCCTGAAGTGATTGTGATGGAAGGCCCTATGCTTTTGCCTGAGGTGAATGTGATGCAAGGCCCTGTAGATACACGTTATCTTCTCAGCTCTGACGGGCTCATTATACAGTAACAGCCTGCCACATATGCCAGGTGTAACAGCAATGAGTATGATATAGCCTAAAATAAAACTTATGGGTAAAGGTGTGACGGTTACAGGTAAAGCAGGTGAAGTGTGATGATTGCAGGTAAATCAGGTACAGCAGTATCACATGTTGGATATGTAGTTTTTAGACTGTAATCTTTGCTCGCGGTCCAGGTAGTGGCTGTTTGACCATAGGAATCCTCTCTCTCTCGCTCTCTCTCTGTCTCCCTGTTCTCCCCTCCATAAACATAATTTTTAGTAACAATACATTTCTTGATTTTAATCTGGTTTTGAGTTGCACATTTGCATAAAGGTTGATCCAACAGTTTGCTCTGCCTATCAACCAATCCAGCAGTTTAATTGATAATTGATATCTTGGATAATAATGACCAAATTAAATCAAATAAATATATTGTATATGTTGGATGTGTAAGAAAAGTGTTAAAAGCACTGGATTAGCAAGTAAATGATTGCGGCCCAGGTAACTCACCGGTCCTTTGCACGACAGCAGTTCAGTTATTCCAGGGTCAATGGAAGTGAAGGTACCCACACCAGGATCCCCACCCACCCTCTGAGCCACCAGTAGGAATCCTCGAAACATCGTCTCCCCAGAGAGAGTCACTGTGGCAGAGAGTCACTTTTAGTCCTCAACTTTCAAGTCACTTGGCCCTGTGTGTATAAGCATGCAGTACATAGACAGGCCAAACATATGTGTGGATGGCTTTCTCACAGTCAAGATTGATTGAATAGGCGTCTATAGCCGCATTTCCACCGCAGGAACTTTACCCCGGAACTAGGAACCTTTTGAGGAACTCAGTGCGTTTCCACCGCAGGAACTAGGGTCTAAATTTAGTTCCTGGGGCTTTATTTTACCCCCCAAAAAGTTCCTGCTCGGGGGGTAGTACTTTCAGGAACCTTTTGGGTGGAGCTTGCAGCGCTGAACATTTCTGATTGGTCGAGTACTTGCAGCATTTTTTTGTATTTATTTTCCGCCATTAACCGCCATGTTTGAAAATATGCAGCCGCAAACCAATTTATTTTCATAATAACTTCAAATCAAACTTGTATGTTATGCGGCGCAGTAGCCTAGTTTTGGTTATAGCCTGCCAACGTCTTGGAATTATAACGTGTGCTCTTCTGTTCTTTTCTTGCTTTAGTATTCGTTTTATAAAATGCTAAGCATTCGTGCTGGGACAGCATATTACGTAGGCTACCAAAACATTCAAACGGATTAATTCGGTTGCTGAATATTTTCTTCCGGATTTTCTTTGTTAGCCCGTTGTAATTGACTCAAAACGTTCGATACAGTTATGTGAGGTATGCGGTAGTTCTGCGTAATTAACATTGGTGATACAGTAAAAGCAAACTGGAAATCGCCTTCCACACTTTTTGTCAGGGTAAAATAACAGGTTAATTCTAGTAATCGTCCCTTTAGCTTTTTCAGACTGCCGTAATTTTACTCCATTTTACTGCCATTCTTCAATTCCATGAAAAGACCAGGAAGACTATGGACTAATTTATGGTGCATGGTTCGCATCTGGAGGGCACACTTCGCTGCTCGGCTGGCAGTAACTTTGAAGGAAAGCAAACGGTGGCTGTACCACTACTAATTTAAATGTTCACGCAAGTCCGAGTTTTCGTTCTATTCTTGTCATTTTGCGATTAGCCTATATGGAATTGACGATGAGAAAGTAATCAAACAGCAAATTGTTTACAACGTGTGCATGTTTTCTGCTGTTGTTGCCAGTTATATTGGAAATGTGAATGCATTCTGTCGCTTCGGATGTCAATACATGAAAGCGAATGTTCGCATAAAAACATAATGAATGTGTTTGAGAGGATATATAAAACAGTTACAATCTGACTATTGGCCTGTTATATACTATTTGTTGCATAACAACGGTCCAAGTTCAACTACCAACGACATTTTTGCTTGACAACGGTAAAATATGCCCAAACGGCTGCAGAAGAATATTTCAATTCCAGGTGATTAAATCGATAAAAATCAATAAATACAAAAGTAACCATATACAGTCATTGTTGGTAGCCGTTGTATATAAGTGGAATAAACCCGTCCAGGCTGTCCCGGTTATTAGAAAATAATGTAGGCTACTTTGGTGGTAGTATGGGGTTACAGAAGAAACCATAGGACAGCTGGACAGACGACAACGTCGCTTTTTCATACGTCAGTGGGCTAATTTGCCTAATCTTCGCAGGACTTTAGACCGCGGTGGAAACACAGACAACCATGGGCTGAAGGAACCTTTTAGTTCCTTGAAAAGTAGTTCCTGGGACTAAAAGTTCCGGGTAATTTTGGTGGAAACGCGGCTTATATGTCCAATTTGTATTGGTATGTATGTATTTCGCTGCCCAGCCTTTCTGTTGCGTGAATGATTGTATGTTTCTTGGTATAAATGTCTGTTCCTAAATGTGAATGTAACATGCTGCGAGGGAAATGTCCCCATGGGGATAAAGAAGTTCTCTATGTATGTATGAACAATATGTATTTTACATTCAGTATTTATTGTACGTAGCAAATATACAATCACTTGTACATTTACTCAAATTCAGTTCGGAAGCAAGTATAAACATATGTTTTCTGGAGAAATATGCTTCCTGTAGTTGTCACGGGTTGTCGAGGGAATGGACCCAAATGCAGAGTAAAAAAAAACCAAGAACTCCAAAACGAAAATTCACAGATTTTAATGACAAAAACTCAAAAACAGAAAACAGAAAATCCAAAAAGAAGCTAAATGGGCAGGGCAGAATAAGGTGGACAAAAACAGGCACGGGGAAACACGGGCAAACTCTTACACAAGCGAAAACACAAGGAACCCGCACCCGAGTCAGGGAAGAAGAAGACTTAAACAGACTAGACCCTAACAAGACACAGGAAGGCACAATGCACAATCAGACCACAGAGGGAAGGGATAACTAGACACAACTGAAAAACAATAATAGAATAATTGGAACCAATAAAACAATTAAGCAGGGAAAAGGAACAAGACTACCGCCATCTGGCGGCCCAAAAAAGGAAAAAGAAACAAAAAGACACAACCATGAGAGTAGTTACTGACCAGCAGTTTTCTGCATGAATTTCAATGTGTTCCATGAGGCAATTCGAAATATTTGATACTTTGATCTGACACAAAGTTTGCATGACATTGTAAAATGGTAAGATTACAAAACACAGGGCCAAGTGACTTTGAGGAAATGTTGGGTAGCATTGCTTTGGAATACATTTTATTTAATTTCGGTGAGGCAAGATAGCCTATATTGTTTGTAATACCGTAACTTGGCGTCATTTTGATATCAATACTTTTAATGGCAGGCCTGGATTTTGGCAGTCTGAATGAATGAGTTATAGACGGTGTATGTCTTGTATGTGTGAGTAACTTGGCATTTTTGTACGTTGAAAACGTGTTTTTTATGAGATTAATTGTACTGTACGAATACCACAAAATAATGCTTCACACGTTGTTGAAGGAAAACGGATAACCACACCCTAAAAGTCGCACAGGTGATGATGCGTTTCCCTCCAGACAGTGATTACATGGGGAGAAAAGCGGATAATTTAAAATCGAATTATAGCAAACATCCGTTGTATTCTGGCAAGTTAGCGATTTATATGTTGTTATTTGATTATAGGCTACTTTAGCATTTATGACATTATGCATGAAGAATAAAATGTTAAAGTATGTTTTCTGAAAGATAGCCAAAACAGGTTTGACCTCCCTAGCTGTGAAGCAGATATAATGGTCCTATCACGGTCACCTATACGCGATGCAGAAATATGAAGCTGCATTTTTTCACCTCGCAAAAAGAATCGCAGTCAATCGAGGGAAACTTTACATTATAAGGGAATGGGATGTTCTTTCAAAGTACCACGAAAATCTCATGGCAATGCTCAGTGTACTGACTGCTTTTAAGCATGCGTTAATATTCGGCGCCTCCACAGCATTGTGCGAGAATTCATTCTCTACTCTTAAGAAACGTTTTTACGGACCACAGACACACAATGGTCTATAAACGAAAGGCCCTGTTAGTTCAGCTGGCGTTTGAGAGAGACTTAACCCGAAGTGCAAGTGAGCGGAAAGACGCCGTCTTGAGAAAGTTCAGTGTCAGCACGCGCCGCCTTCAACTCTTCTGATGGTAAGCCATACGGTTTCGTTTATGTGCATGTCAGGCTTGGCTCTTTTGACAATTATGCAAAACAGTGATTTCATATGGATCTGTAAGCGCTATTGGAAACTCGTCTGCATTGACCTTGGTGATATGCTCGATTCTTTTTAGGTGGAGATGGTGATAGTGGTGTAGCTGTGCTGTACCCGTACGCAAATGGTTGCAATGTTAATAGTGCGCCTATGGTTGCAATGTTAGTAGCATACAGCAGTATGCATGCATCTATGTTCTATATTCTATAACGAGCACAGTGTAGTCTGTGTGTCTGCGTGAGCTTGCACGCACACGTTTTGAGATCGGAGGCGTGTTGGTGTGTTTTGTCTCTTGTTGGTTGGCTATCCAGAAAATTTGTTTGATTGAGTTTTTAAACGGCGGTTGGTGCCGTCCCGCGGGAAGCCCGATGCCCTTCCGTTAGATTTGTTGTGGTTTGTATGTTTACATCTTCTCATTATCAAGCTAGTCGGCGGGGAGCAGAGGCAATTTAAACCATTAAAATAAAAGCCAGAACTAAAAAAATAAAATACAGGATCTGAACTAATTATGGCAGATACGCAAATAACTAGCTAGCTGATGTGGATTTTGTGAAATAGAGTAGAACAAGTGAAATATAATGCACTTTGGGTATTTTCTTTTTGTTTAAAAAAAAAAGGAGAAAAAAAGCATTTGAATGTACATTTTGTGCATACCTTGAATACATCCTCACATATTTCATAGGTTTGATACTTTAGTCCTGATGTTACGCTTGTGCCCTTAAAATGCTGCCTTAATCCATGTCTCTGGTGTGTGTGCCACAAAGTTTTTCGGCTTTATTTAAGAGGAGTGCGAACCTGGGGAAAATTACCTTTTTAAGTGCAAGAGGAAATGAGGGTAAATCATAATAGAAACTACCTGTTACAGTCGAATTTCCTCATGCACTTCTAATGTATTCCTCAGGGTGAGAGTCAGTGTGCTCGTGAGTTACTCAGGGTGAGAGTCAGTGTGCTCGTGAGTTACTCAGGGTGAGAGTCAGTGTGCTCGTGAGTTACTCAGGGTGAGAGTCAGTGTGCTCGTGAGTTACTCAGGGTGAGAGTCAGTGTGCTCGTGAGTTAATGTAGTGCCTGGCAGGTGTTCTCACCTGTAATGGTGTCTCCTGGCTGGTATGCGGTCTGGTTGGCTGTGATACGGAACCGTGAGGGTGTGGTCTGTGCAGGAACACCATGCTGTACTTTCAGATCACCACATGTTGAGGCTGGTATGTCCCTTCCGTTTTCATAAGCCCTCACACTGGCTCTCACGCTCAAGACCACAAACACACCCACGGTCAGACACACTGGGCTCTGCATCTATGAGGGAGGTTGAAGTTATATTAAGAGCATTGTAATAGTTCTCATAGATGAATATTCTGAAAATAAAATGTTTCTTCTGGGATTGTTGTACATGGTGGCCACTAAATGGTCACCTGAATTATTTCTGTCAAATAAGATCCTGTCCAGTTTATGGATGTTATTCAAATCAAATTTAAAAATATGCATTTCATTCTATAATGAAAAAAATTTCAAAGAAGGTCCTCTAATTTAGCTTCCAATTATGAAACAAATGTTACAAGAAAATTTTCACACTATTGCAACACTAGAGAAACACTACAGAGACACTTCTTTAACGTTACTGTAGCACTACAGATTCTTTAACGCTACTGTAACACTACAGATTCTTTAACTCTAACACTACAGATTCTTTAACGCTACTGTAGCACTACAGATTCTTTAACTCTAACACTACAGATTCTTTAACTCTACTGTAACACTACAGATTCTTTAACACTACTGTAACACTACAGATTCTTTAACTCTAACACTACAGATTATTTAACACTACTGTAACACTACAGATTCTTTAATGCTAATGTAACACTACAGATTCTTTAACACTACTGTAACACTACAGAGTCTTTAACGCTACTCTAACACTACAGAGTCTTTAACGCTACTGTAACACTACAGATTCTTTAACTCTAACACTACAGATTCTTTAATGCTACTGTAACACTACAGATTCTTTAACACTACTGTTACACTACAGAGTCTTTAACGCTACTCTAACACTACAGAGTCTTTAACGCTACTGTAACACTACAGATTCTTTAACTCTAACACTACAGATTCTTTAATGCTACTGTAACACTACAGATTCTTTAACACTACTGTTACACTACAGAGTCTTTAACGCTACTCTAACACTACAGAGTCTTTAACGCTACTGTAACACTACAGATTCTTTAACTCTAACACTACAGATTCTTTAACGCTACTGTAACACTACAGATTCTTTAACGCTAATGTAACACTACAGATTCTTTAACACTACTGTAACAGTACAGAAACACTACCGTGACATTACAGTTATTCTCATGCTGTAACTTACCTTCATGGTACTGCTGAGCTGTTCCTTCACCTGTGGAAGTGGGGAAATCAAGAGTGAAGTGTGAGCTGGGATATGCCAAACTACGTCTTTACTAGCCTCTTCCAGGATACCACACCCTTTATGTCCTTACCAACGTTATGGGTCCTATAACCATGTTAAATGCTTGGGGAATGTACTGTTTGTTTTGTTAGTGTATTTCTGTAAAATTAGCTTTTGTCAGTAAATGTCTGATGTCATGTTTTGAAGCTGTCATGCTGGTATGACACGGTGTTTCCAGTGAAGTCAGCCACTGCAGGTTCAGCTGGCAGGATCACTTTTATGAAAGAGGCTTTCACCTCACGCTGACTTTCTCCTGAATTTAATCTGATGCTGGATGCTGATAGTGATGAGTGATGTTGATTATTTGTACCATATCTCATGACTGGTTTTGGTGTGGATTAATGATGAACGCTGATGATTCATACTGTATCTCATGACTGTTTTTGATTTGGAATAATATGTTTAATTCTCTCTCCATTCCAAAGGAGCCTCACCCCACTCAGATTGTGTCCAAACCAAATATTATCTGCATTATGAACATGCCCATAGAAAAGAGTTCCTCTTGGGCTGCTGGGTGGCTCGTTCAGTTAAGGCAGCACTCTGCGCGGTATGGATCCAGACTGCACCGGTGCCGGCTGTGGCCGTAGATCCGTAGAGCGATGTGCAGTTGGTGGCTCGGAGTCCTCGGCTCATCGCTATGTAGCGACCCCCGCTGGTCGATTGGGCATTTGTGGGCTGTATGTTAAAGTGGCATGTGAAAGGTCCTGCTATGGCCCCACTCTATGCAAGCTTAGCTGTCATGTGTAGTCCCCTTTCCTAATAATTATCTATTAGTGCTGTGGCTAAACTAGTTGAATCTGGGTGATTTATTATTATTTAGCACTGTTTCTTGGGTGTTGACCTGTTTATTTATACTTGCTATTTATACTTGTTCAGGGCTGCCAGCCAGGTTGAGCAGAGCAGGGATTGAGCAGTCCATTCCTGCACTTAGAAACACAGCCTCACAGACACACACAGGCGTGGACTGCCAGACAGACACACAGATGAATAGATTGGTGAGGAATGTGATGTTTCCAGTCTGACAGGTTGCCTATTATTGTATTGCTCATTGCCCTTACTATAGTGCATACTGCCCTTACTGTAGTGCACACTACTCTTACTATAGTGCACCCTGCCCTTACTATAGTGCACACTGCCCTTACTATAGTGCACACTACTCTTACTATAGTGCACAGTGCCCTTACTATAGTGCACACTGCCTTTACTATAGTGCACACGTCCCTTACTATAGTGCACAGTGCCCTTACTATAGTGCACACTACTCTTACTGTAGTACACACTGCCCTTACTATAGTGCACACTACTCTTACTATCGTGCACCCTGCCCTTACTATAGTGCACAGTGCCCTTACTATAGTGCACACTGCCTTTACTATAGTGCACACGTCCCTTACTATAGTGCACAGTGCCCTTACTATAGTGCACACTACTCTTACTATAGTGCACACTGCCCTTACTGTAGTGCACACTACTCTTACTGTAGTACACACTGCCCTTACTATAGTGCACACTACTCTTACTATCGTGCACCCTGCCCTTACTATAGTGCACACTGCCCTTACTATAGTGCACACTACTCTTACTATCGTGCACACTGCCTCTCCTGGGCCTGCTGTGTGACTGCTGTGTTAAACCTTCTCAGGAGTAAGAGCACAGGATAACCTGCTCAGGAGTAAGGGCACAGGATAACCTGCTCAGGAGTAAGGGCACAGGATAACCTGCTCAGGAGTAAGGGCACAGGATAACCTGCTCAGGAGTAAGGGCACAGGATAACCTGCTCAGGAGTAAGGGCACAGGATTACCTGCTCAGGAGTAAGAGCACAGGACAACCTGCTCAGGAGTAAGAGCACAGGATAACCTGCTCAGGAGTAAGAGCACAGGATAACCTGCTCAGGAGTAAGGGCACAGGATAACCTGCTCAGGAGTAAGAGCACAGGATATCTTGCTCAGGAGTAAGAGCACAGGAGCCAGAATTAGATTCAAATGGCACGGGAGGGAATAAACTTTATTAACAGCATCAAATCACACCGTTATCATTAGTATATGTGTTATCATATTACTTATCATACCATTGTTATTAAGGGCTGGCTTAAGAGGCTGGAGAAAAGGCATGTTGAATTTGTGTGTTGTGTTCACTGAATAGGACAGCAAGATGTGTATCTCTCTCAACAACCAATCATAGTCCAGCTCCTGTCCTCTGATTGGCTCTTCTCTTCATGCTTCCTGATGCTCAGTTTCATCAGCAGGGCCAATGCAGCCAGAACAGCACCGTGCACACCGACACACCTGCGTACACACACACAGACACACACACACAGTGAGATCACAGCACACCTGCATGCATGCACACACACCTGTGAATGCACACTCACAGTGAGACAATGCACATACACGCATAGCTGTGTGTGTAGAACTGGTAGCAGGGGGTGAGTATGTGGAGCTGGGAGTAGGGGGTGAGTGTGTGGTGTAGGGGGTGAATATATGGAGATGGGAGTAGGGGGAAAGTGTGTGAGGGGTGATATGGCGGAGTGGGGAGGTGTGGTGGGGTGAGTATATGGAGCTGGGAGTAGGGGGTGAGTATGTGGAGCTGGAGTGGGGTGAGTATAGCTGGGAGGTGAGTGTGGGTGAGGGGGTGAGTTGTGGAGTTGGGTAGGGTGAGTGTGGTAGGGATGAGTATATGGAGATGGGAGTAGGGGGAAAGTGTGTGGTGTAGGGAGTGAGTATATGGAGCTGGGAGTTGGGGGTGAGTGTGTGGTATAGGGATGAGTATATGGAGCTGGGATTAGGGAGTGAGTGTGTGGTGTAGGGGTGAGTATATAGAGCTGGGAGTAGGGGGTGAGTATGTGGAGCTGGGAGTTGGGGTGAGTATATGGAGCTGGGAGTAGGGGTGAGTGTGTGTTGTAGGGGGTGAGTATATGGAGCTGGGAGTAGGGGTGAGTGTGTGGTGTAGGGGTGAGTATATGGACCTGGGAGTAGGGGGTGAGTGTGTGGTGTAGGGGTGAGTATATGGAGCTGGGAGTAGGGGGTGAGTGTTTGGTGTAGGGGTGAGTATATGGAGCTGGGAGTAGGGGGTGAATATATGGAGCTAGGATTAGGGGTTAGTGTGTGGTGTAGGGGGTGAGTATATGGAGATGGGAGAAGGTGGAAAGTGTGTGGTGTAGGGGGTGAGTATATAGAGCTGGGATTAGGGGGTGAGTGTGTGGTGTAGGGGTGAGTATGTGGAGCTGGGAGTAGGGGGTGAGTGTGTCGTGTAGGGGTAAGTATATGGAGCTGGGAGTACGGGTAAGTACCTGTTGCAGTGTTAAGTGAGGCGTTGATGAGTCCGGCTGCAGACGTGGTGTTCTGGGTCCATGCGGTGCTGTTACTCATTGTAGTGTTGCTCCAGGGGGAATTAGCAGGGGTAGCAGACTGAGTATTCGCTGCCGGATTACTGAGGGGTAACGTAGACGTAGTTGTTGTCATGGAAGCTGCAGGATTGGGTGTAGCAGTGGATGGAGGTGTTGTTGTCGCGGAAGTTGCAGGGTTGGCTGTAACAGCGGGTGCAGTTGTGATTGTCAAGGGCATTGCAGTTGTGGTTACAGCTGTTGATGCTGTTGCTGTTTGGCCCAGAGCAGTACGCATGTGCACTTCACAGATCAGCAGAATTGGTAGCCAAATACAGGAAGGCATCTATGATACAGAGATGAGGGGGGGGGGCGGAGGCACACAAACGGAGAGAGCAGCATCGATGAGCAAGGTAAAGGAGAGCGATGTTCACCTGTATGAGCCGTGAGCTGAGCATGGAATATCATCCTTTTATCATTACACAAGACCAGCTGATCTGGTGAAGAGCTGCATTCATGTACAGGCCTGGTTCTACAGCTGTTCCTCTCTGGCTTGTATGAGTGGAGATGCCCATGAATGGATTTGGTTAAAAAAACAGACATGGAGCATATAGCAGCTTTGTATGGAGAGAGTTTGGATGGTCTGGGGTGGTGGAGCCCTATGTGAGATGCTTTCATGGGTCCCTGGGAGTGCTACATGGGCGGCCTGCAGTGCCAAAATGATTTTACTTGCCAAATACGGACGAGTCAACGTTCTCATCTGCTCCAGAATATCTCTAGGTTTTTGTGAACCTAAACGCAAATTTAACATTAATTTGAATTTATTTAAGCGATCGTAATAATTAATTTAGGGCTGAACTGATAGTAGATAGCAGCCTAGCTAATCAAAGATCAAGCAAACTCGAAAGCTATTTAGCTAAGTTTCATGAACTAGCCTAATTCAACACATATATTTATATAATATAGGAAAGTACTGATCATTTTACATCTCCGACTGGCCTGCAGTCTAGCTGGAGAATAAGCTGCAGTTCTTACTAACCAGACTATAGTCAGAAAATAGCAAGTGGCTGCATCACACTGAAACATGTAGCCTCGGTTAATATCTTCATTTACTCTGGGTTATTACTCTACAAGGCCATATTTGACTTTTCCTTTCTTTTTAGGGTTTTATCACCTCCCTGTGGTTTTTAATGCTCCATCCCATACAGATTTATAGGAAACCAGTGTGGAACAACTTTGAGCCAATCCATGACTGCCATATGTTTGTTTACATGTGGCATTTCATGATATATCTGGTACACGTACATACACACACACTCACATACATACACACGATGAAAACGATATAGCATTAACATTGGTTCAGAAGTTACTATAGCAAGTATACAGAACTATAACCTCTGCACAGTTAAGCCACATCATCCTGTTGAAACCATGAATGTGATATTGTAATATTATTGCCCTGTGTTGAATATCATTATTAATTATACAAGTGCATGGGTGAGACGTGAGCATGGTGATCCAGGTGTACTCACCTTAATGGCTGAGCTGATCTTCGGTCCCGTTCCTCTCTGTGGTCTGTGTGCTAGACTGTGTGCTAGACTGTGTGTGAGCGGGTACCCCTCTGTTCCCCAGCTCCACGAGAACAGGGTCTATAAGCTCCACACATGATGTATGCTGATGAGGTCACATGGTGTGTCACCATGGCACAGTATCAACACATACCTGCAAACAGCGCTTTGTGTTTGGGGTTTGGGGGCAGTGCTGGGGTAATTGCAGGTTTCTGGGGTAATAAGCAGTTAGAGGGGAGGGCAGGGGTTAGCTTTCTTTTGTTTTGCCTAGATCTACATTGTTTTCACATCCAAAGGTTTTTTGTGTGCTTTTGTAGATTAGCAACGAAGTCACTTCCACAACACACGTCTACAGCAACACCATCCCTTTCTGTTTGGGTTAAGGATATGTATTATATCTTTACAGTAGATGTATGCAATAATAATAATAATAATCATATTAATAGTAGCCTCAAGTTTGAGTCTGATGCACAGATGGGTAATGGCTGAGTGAGAACACATTTCTGCAAGCTTTGTGTCATTAAAAATCAAATATGAAGCATAATGAAAGATTCTCTAATATGATGTGAATAAAATGGAGTCAAGGAAAGTTAAAAGATATTCATAGGTTTTCGCTCTGATTTATTAAGTATTTAATTTACATTCATTAAGAAGAAGGAATGAGCCGAAGTGGCAGGCAATAAATAGTTTATAAGACCCTGGTCATTTCTGCTGGACTTCAGCTCTTCTGGTGAATAGGACCTTCCCAGGGATTATGATTCAGACAGGGTAATACAGTAAATGGCCTCAACACACAACGTAAAAATCTTTCCAAAACGTTTATTAATATCTCTTATTTTTTAATGCAGTGCATTGCAATGTTACACAGAGAAATTAGCAGCATAAGTCAATTTCATTGTATTTTGTTATCATTTTTGTTAACTCCAATATTTCCCCTTTTAGTGCTAAAGCTAGAAAAGCTACCAGGGAACTAGCACTCCAGCGCCTGATCTGTGAGGCTAACAGACACAGAAAACAAACCGCACAGAGGAAACCATTTTGAAAAAGAAAGACAAAAAGAGATTAAAATGGAAAACCAAAACATGACATGCAAATACATTCACAGGCTCCGCCCAAATCGAAAGGATCCTGCAAGCTCTGCCTATGTCCCCAGAACGCTGTGCCCAAATCGAAACGGCCCCGCAAGCTCTGCCTATGTCCCCAGAATGCTGTGCCAGCATCATATGTGTAATCCTACTCTTTATCATCATCTCTACCACCACCATCATTGTCTTCATAATCATCACTCTAGCATCCCATCTTTATTTGTGGCTTCTCTTTGAAAAGATGGTATAGTTTGGGGAGGAGTTTACAAGAATCACACGCACACGCACACACACACTTACACACTTACACGTGCACTCTCACGCACACTCTCTCACACGCATGCTCACACACTCGCACATACAGTTCAATCATTTCATATTTATATTGATCCATCACTAAGCCTACTGCATTCAGACTGGACACACACAAAAAAACCCATGTTAGGAGATGAAGTGACTGGTACACAAACTGAGATTCTTGTTGTTTAGAGGTGGGAGGAGCTCATTTTGTCACAGGGATTCATGAGCAGAGCTGGCTGCTGGGTCAGTTTTGAAGCTCTTCTAGTTCACTGTATAACTGCCTGCATTTATGTGCTGCCTTCTATAACCCTTCAGACAGCTGCTAACAGACCCTCACTCAGAGGGACCCTGATGAACACAAGTGGCCCTGCCCCAGCCTGACCTGCCCAGCCCCGCCACGCCCCGCCCCGCCCCGCCCCGCCCTAGCCCAGCCCTGCCCCGCCCCACCCCGCTGCGTCCCACCCTAGCTCCAGGATCCCTGCACACCCTCCTTGGATGTAAGAAATCAAATCAGTATTTTCAGCTTCCTCTTACCATGGTGACACAACAAACACAACAAACAGAGTAAATGTTTAGAGCAAAGATGGCAGGAATACAGACGCAGTAAGAACACTATCCTCAGGATCTCCGTCTCCTTGCTTTGTATGCTCGTCTTTATAAACAGAAATTGTAATTAAAATGAAAATTATCAAGATATTGACTACTGCTAAAAACATTATTATTTATACTACTCATTATTGTATTTGTCAATATATTTATCAAGCCATGATCATCGTCATCATCATATAATTATTACTTTTAGATACCACTACACTTAATCTCAGTATTCTAAAAGCTATGTGCAAATGACACTCTGCCTCCTAGTTAAAGCAGTACCCTCCTTTCACACACAGCAGAGGCCTAATGAGAGAGGGAGGGAGGGGGAGGGAGGGGGAGGGGAGGGAGGGGGAGGGAGGGAGGGGGGAGGGGAGGGAGGGGGAGAGGGGGGGGGAGGGAGGGGAGGGAGGGAGGGAGGGAGAGGAGGCGAGGAGAGAGAGAGGGAGGGAGGAGAGAGGCGGGGGAGAGAGGGAGAGGGGAGGGGAGAGAGGGAGGAGAGAGAGGGAAGAGGGAGAGGAGGGAGGGAGGGAGGGGAGAGAGGGAGGGGAGGGGAGGGAGGAGAGGGAGGGAGGGGAGGGAGGGAGGGGAGAGAGGTGAGGAGAGAGGAGAGAGGAGGGGGAGAGAGGGGGAGAGAGGGAGAGGGGAGGGGAGAGAGGCGAGGAGAGAGAGAGGGAGGGAGGGAGGGGGGAGAGGGGAGGGAGGGAGGGAGGGAGGGGAGAGGGGAAGGGACAGAGAGGGGAGGAGAGAGAAAGAGGGAGGAATAGAGGGAGAAAGATGACAAAGGGGTAAACTGTTGCCTGTAAGTCTTCTTCCTCAGATTCAGATGAATTGATGAGGATGAAGATGCAGTTTGTAGAGCGGCCAGTAGGGGGTCCTTCCCAGTGTCTCTATAGTGGTATTCCACCTCTGTAGCTCTTTCTCTCTCTCTCTCTCTCTCTCTCCCTCTCTCTCGCGCTCTCTCTCTCTTGTTCCCTGTCTGAGCACGCTCAGCAGGACACCTCCATGGTATGGGAGGGGCTGGGGGGCATCTGGCCGCTGAGGGAGCCCTGGGACAGGGTGCGAGACCGGGAGCGGGACCCATCCATGGAGAGTGCGGAGGTGAGAGAGGCGGTGCGAGACCGAGAGAGGCGAGTCATACAGGAAGAGGCCACTGAGAGGGAGCGAGAGAATGAGGGGAGCGAGGACAAGAAGACAGAAAAGAGGTGGGAGGGAAAGAGAGAAAGAGAAATTAGTGCTGACCACAACAAACAAACGGAAAGGAAAAGGGGATGAACATGAACTGAGCCAGGGAGCTGAACACTGTCAATCACGCTGAAGCCCTCTGACATCACGCTATCCATGTAGCCAATCAGCTGCAAGCTTTACTTACTGTAGCCCATCCCCTGGATGAAATATTTGAACGCCTCGGTCAGTTTACTGGGCTGCAGAGACACAACACAGATGTCATTAGATTACTGCTGGACATGGTGACAAACCAATGGTCTCTGAACACAGATTAAGTCAAGCTGTGCCTGTCACAGCGCTGTGCTAACAGGACTTCTGCTAAGGAGGCTGGTTACCTGGGTGAGCTGAGGCAGACCACCACCATCAGCCATCTAATGAGGAAGAGGAAGGGTCGGTGTTCAGTATATGACAATCAAATATGTCCAGTCTATAAGGCTGTTAGCATGCATGTTTGGGTCAGGAAGTGTGCAAGTTGTGTGTGCATTTGTGATTTAGAGAGTAGGTAAGTGGGTGTGTGTATGTGTCACTTTGTAAGTGCATGTCAGCATGTACACAATACCTTGAGGAATGACGTGGTTGTTGGGTCCAGCTTGCTGTTGCACTCCACCTAGTGGACACAAGATAATACAATAATACATTCCACTCAGGAGCCAGTCATAAACACTCTCCACTCAATAACCAATCAAAACAGATGGCCTTTTGCTACTCTTACTGCCACTGATACAAACCTGCTGCTGTTCCCCACACTGCCACTGATCCAAACCCTGCTGCTGTTCCTCCTGCTCTCACTGCCACTGATCCAAACCCTACTGCTGTTCCTCCTGCTCTCACTGCCACTGATCCAAACCCTGCTACTGTTCCCTCTGCTCTCACTGCCACTGATCCAAACCCTTCTGCTGTTCCTCCTGCTCTCACTGCCACTTATCCAAACCCTACTGCTGTTCCTCCTGCTCTCACTGTCACTGATCCAAACCCTGCTGCTGTTCCTCCTGCTCTCACTGCCACTGATCCAAACCTACAGCTGTTCCTCCTGGGCTCACTGCCACTTATCCAAACCTACTGCTGTTCCTCCTACTCTCACTACCACTGATCCAAACCCTGCGACTGTTCCTCCTGCTCTCACTGCCACTGATCCAAACCTACAGCTGTTCCCCCTGCTCTCACTGACACTGATCCAAACCTACTACTGTTCCCCTCACTGCCACTGATCCAACCCTGTTGCTGTTCCTCCTGCTCTCACTGCCACTAATAAAGATCTACTGCTGTTCCTCCTGCTCTCACTGCCACTGATCCAAACCCTTCTGCTGTTCCTCCTGCTCTCACTGCCACTGATCCAAACCCTGCTGCTGTTCCTCCTGCTCTCACTGCCACTGATCCAAACCCTGCTGCTGTTCCTCCTGCTCTCACTGCCACTGATCCAAACCCTACTGCTGTTCCTCCTGCTCTCACTGCCACTGATCCAAACCCTACTGCTGTTCCTCCTGCTCTCACTGCCATGGATCCAAACCCTGCTGCTGTTCATCCTACTCTCACTGCCACTGATCCAAACCCTACTGCTGTTCCTCCTACTCTCACTACCACTGATCCAAACCCTGCGACTGTTCCTCCTGCTCTCACTGCCACTGATCCAAACCTACAGCTGTTCCTCCTGCTCTCACTGACACTGATCCAAACCTACTGCTGTTCCCCTCACTGCCACTGATCCAAACCTACTACTGTTCCCCTCACTGCCACTGATCCAAACCCTACTGCTGTTCCTCCTGCTCTCACTGCCACTAATCCAGATCTACTGCTGTTCCTTCTGCTCTCACTGCCACTGATCCAAACCTACTGCTGTTCCTCCTGCTCTCACTGCCACTGATCCAAACCCTGCTGCTGTTCCTCCTGCTCTCACTGCCACTGATCCAAACCCTGCTGCTGTTCCTCCTGCTCTCACTGCCACTGATCCAAACCCTACTGCTGTTCCTCCTGCTCTCACTGCCACTGATCCAAACCCTACTGCTGTTCCTCCTGCTCTCACTGCCATGGATCCAAACCCTGCTGCTGTTCATCCTACTCTCACTGCCACTGATCCAAACCCTACTGCTGTTCCTCCTGCTCTCACTGCCACTGATCCAAGCCCTACTGCTGTTCCTCCTGCTCTCACTGCCATGGATCCAAACCCTGCTGCTGTTCATCCTACTCTCACTGCCACTGATCCAAACCCTACTGCTGAGGATCATCAGTTATTAACCGCTATAATAACAGCCTCACCGCTGCCTCTTCATGCGGCGCCTGGTCTCCCACCACCAGCATTACTGGGCACCTGGGAGGGGGGGGGATAGAGGGGGGAGAGAGAGTGGGGAGAGTGGGGAGAGAGGGGGGAGAGGGGGGAGAGGATGAATGTAGAAAGAAAGTGGGGGAGGAGAAAGGCACCTATTCGTGAGAAGAATCAAGAATCAATCAAGAATCAAGCGCTCTGGCTGTATTCCTGCACTACTGACACATGCACTACTGTCCCACACATTACTGACACACGCACTACTGACACGCATTACTGACACATGCACTACTGTCCCATGCACTACTGACACACGCATTACTGACACACGCACTATTGTCCCACGCATTACTGACACACACACTATTGTCCCACGCATTACTGACACACGTACTACTGTCCCACGCATTACTGACACACGCACTATTGTCCCACGCACTACTGACACATGCACTACTGTCCCACGCATTACTGACACACAGGACACACTCACTTTAGGGTGCTGCTCCGATCCATATTCAGATCTCTCCGGCTACAAGAGAAAGGGAAGACGAGTAAGAAATCCCTGTGTGCGTGGGCGTGTCAGTATGTGTGTGTGTGGGTATGTGTGTGAGCGTGTGATTGTGAGTGCGTGTGTGTGTGTGGGCGTGTGAGTGCGCGTGCGTGCATGAGTGTGTGTGAGTGCATGTGTGTGTGGGCGTGTCAGTGTGCATCTCAGTGTGAGTGTGTGTGTGTGTGTGTAAGTGTGTGAGTGTGAGTGCGTGTGTGTGTGGGCGTGTGAGTGCACCTGTTGTAACTCTTCCAGAAGAGCTCCATGTTGTACAGATTTGGGGCTTTAGATATCCTCTCTCTATGACACTGCACCAACTCTGTATTTGCTGACAACTCCTCCTACACAACACAACACAATGATTATACACACACACACTCAGACAGTCACATACACACACACACACACACACACACACACACAAGCACACTCACACACGCACACACACACCTGACTGAAGAGATGACTCAGAATTTGCTCAGTGATGGAGGATGTCAAAGTGGTCAGCTGGAGAAAGAGAGAGAGAGGGTGGGGGGGGGGGGGTTATTAGGATTAAAGTAGTCACTGTAAACAGTTGTGCAGGTGTTAATAAAGGTGTTAATAGAAAGGTATCTGTGAACCTTATGAGCAGCCCAGTCCATCCAGCCTCGGGCATGGGCATCAATGTTGATCAGAACCAGGCCTTCCACCAAGTCCGGATTGTTCAGCTGGAACCACAGAGTTATGCTCACACTCCAAACTACACATCCCACTCTGCACCTCATGCACAGACAGGAAATACAGTCCACATATTGTATTAAGTAAAAGAAGAGTCAACAAAGGTTAACACAGTAGACTGAGGCTCTATTCAAACTCAAAGACTAGCATACTAAATCCTACATTAGTATGTACTGTGCACTATATACTAAGATGGACATCGGCATGAATAGCTGGTACACAGGATGTTTTGGAATTGAGTACCCTTAACCACACCACGGGCCTGCAGCCATCAGTAGCCACGTTGTAAACACATCTCATTAGATTGACTAAATTTCACTACATATGCAGATCTTGTTGATTAATGTATTTTCATCCATGGCCAAAGTAAATGAAAATTTTAATATTGACCGCTGGATAATTTCCTATTTAATGTTACTGCTCTCAGTTTCTGTACAAATATTCCACTTTTGGTCATTACTGTCATCATTTATATAGTTTTTTAATGTACCAATATTCCCACAAGCAAACTCCCACATACAGCGTCTTTGGTGTTGCCACCCCCATGGAATCGTCCCTTATCGCTGAATAAAATGTAGCATTCCTTACTGAATTAATACGGGACAGAGTTTTTTTCTGTACTTCCCTCTGTTACTGTTGTCGTCAGAGGTTGTTCTAGGCCAGCGTTTCCCAACTGGTGTGCCGCGGCCGTCAGGTGTCCCGTGTGAAAAAATTTTTTATGTTGGTAATGGTGTTTATTTTTTATGCTTTTGAGAGTGGTGTGCCATGAGATTCTGTAAATTTGGAAAGTGTGCCGCGGAAGTAAAAAGGTTGGGAAACGCTGTTCTAGGCAATTTGCCTCAGAAGTAAGCTGCTTGCATGCTAATGCTAATTTCCAATACATCAGTTGAAAGCTAGGTGGTGCTGCTGCCAGAGTTGTGTCATCAGAAATTATTCCTTGCAATCACACCATACGATTGGCTGCTCAGATGTTGACATGTAGCCGTGATGCACTATGGGGCCTTTTTACTGGTGAGTAAGCTTGGTCACAACACAGTACGCTAAGTGTGGATTGCATTCAGTTTCAAACAGAGCCTAGGAAGAGGTTTAACCCAGTAATGTAAGAGGATTATAACAGTACAGCAATGAGACTCACTGAAAAATTGGAGAGAATGTTGGCTCCAGCACCCACACCAACACCAATCACAGTGCGGGCACTGAAAGAGAGAGAGAGAGAGTTTATACTCTGGGGTATCCCCATTGGTGTTTGGGGATACCCCAGAGTATAAATCCAAACACACACTCGCATCCCAAAACACACAACCCCGAACACACACACACACACATCCAAAAACATAATCCCCAAACACACACTGACATCCCAAAAACACACTTACACTCACATATTCATACTCCCGAACACACACATACTCGCAATACCGACCACACACACACACACACACACAGATACACAGATACTCACACACACACACACACACACACACACACAGATACTCACACTCACTTTGCTGCTTTCATTAACCCTAAGGAGTGATGTGGGTGGAACACACTGAGACTCACTTAAAATACTGCAGAACTGCAGGGATCATCTCTGCCAACTGCTCCAGTGATGCATACTGATACCTAACAACACAACACACAGTTATACACTGATACCTAACAACACAACACACAGTTATACACTGATACCTAACAACACAACACACAGTTATACACTGACACCTAACACACATTTATACACTGATACCTAACAACACAACACACGGTTATACACTGATACCTAACAACACAACACACAGTTATACACTGATACCTAACAACACAACACACGGTTATACACTGATACCTAACAACACAACACACAGTTATACACTGATACCTAACAACACAACACAGTTATACACTGATACATAACAACACAACACACAGTTATACACTGACACCTAACACACATTTATACACTGATACCTAACAACACAACACACGGTTATACACTGATACCTAACAACACAACACACGGTTATACATGATACCTAACAACACAAACACGGTTATACACTGATCCTAACAACACAACACCAGTTATACACTGATACCTAACAACACAACACAATATACACTGATACATAACAACACAACACACAGTTATACACTGATACCTACAACACAACACACAGTTATACACTGATACCTAACAACACAAAACACATTTACACGATACTAACAACACAACACACAGTATACACTGAACCTAACAACACACACACACAGTTATACACGACACCTAACACACATTTATACACTGATACCTAACAACACAACACACGGTATACACTGATACCTAACAACACAACACACGATACACTGATACTCACACTCACTTACACATTAACCACACGGTATACACTGATACCTAACAACACAAACACAGTTATACAGGATATCCTAACAACACAACACAGTTATACACTGATACCTAACAACACAACACACAGTTATACACTGATACCTAACAACACAACACACAGTTATACACTGATACCTAACAACACAACACACAGTTATACACTGATACCTAACAACACAACACACAGTTATACACTGATACCTAACACACAGTTATACACTGATACCTAACAATACAACACGATACCTAACAACAACACGTTATCACTGATACCTAACACAACACAGTTATACACTGATACCTAACAACACAACACACAGTTATACACTGATACATAACAACACAACACACGGTTATACACTGATACCTAACAACACAACACACAGTTATACACTGACACCTAACAACAGAACACACAATTATACACATTACATTACATTACACCCCTAGCAATATAGCACATGGTTATACATTAATCCCTAGCAATATAGCGCACTTTTATACACTGATCCCTACCAATATAGCAAACGGTTATACACTGACACCGAGCAATGCAGCTCAGTCATTTTCCCCACTCTTACCCCAGGGGATAAGCTGCTGCCCCCTCCTCTTGCCCTGGGGCATCGATGTGGATGACAGTGAAGCCCTTCACTATCTCCTGCATTTCCTCAAACTTAAACAGCGTGGAGAAACAGCTCTTATCTGAGTGAGAGAGAGACAGAGTCATCACCATCAGCATGAATCAGCATAGCAATGACTAAGGTTTAGGCAGTTCGTTATAGGGGCTAGGGGTTAGTTATAGGAGATAGGGGTTAGTTATAGGGGATAGGGGTTGGTTGTAGGGGATAGGGGTTAGTTATAGGAGGTATGGGTTGTTATTGGGCCTAAGGGTTAGTTATAGGAGATAGGGGTTAGTTATAGGATATATGGGTTAGTTATAGGGGATAGGGGCTGTTATAAGGATTTGTTATAGGGGGTATGGGTTGTTATTGGGCCTAAGGGTTAGTTATAGGGGATAGAGGTTGTTATAGCAGCTAGGGGTTAGTTGTAGGGTTAGGGTTAGTTAGGGGCTAGAGGTTAGTTATAGGGGGTATGGGTTGTTATTGGGCCTAGGGGTTACCTAGGGGCTACCTAGGGGCTAGGGGTTAGTTGTAGGGATTAGGGGTTTGTTATAAGGGATAGGGGTTAGTTATAGGTAGTAGTGGTTAGTTGCCGAGGATAGGGGTTAGTTGTAATGGTACGGTTAGTTATAGGGGATAGGGTTTGGTTGTAGGGGATTGGGGGTTAGTTATAGGGTCTAGGAGTTAGTTGTAGGGGTTAGGGGTTAGTTGTAGGGGATAGGGGTTAATTATAGGGGTTAGTTCTAGGAGTTAGTTGTAGGAGTTAGGGGTTAGTTGTAGGGGATAGGGGTTAGTTGTAGGAGTTAGGGGTTAGTTGTCAGGATTAGTTGTAGGAGTTAGGGGTTGGTTATAGGGGTTTGGGTTAGGAACAGGTACTTACGTTCCAGGCCCACATCATGGAAGGTGAGAATGGGAGGGCGTCGTGTGTTTCCAGTGCCGTGCACAGTGACATGGAGCAAGCCATGGGGGGTTTCAATGCTGTGCTCCTGAGACACACACACACACACACACGCATACACACACACACACACAGAATAAGCTTTCTGCCACATTATCAGCAGTGGAAAGAGTACTGAAAATACTTAAGTAAAAGTACTGCTACTTCAGAGATTACTTACTGGAATGAAAGTAGTCGTTGATGAAATCACTCAAGAGTAAATAAGTATTTCAGTAAGAGTTACGTTCACGGTACAAAGAAAAATACAAAAAAGGTAAAGATTTAAAGGAAGGGTTCACTTTAAAGTCAGTGTCCTGGCATGGTGTACTCGTTATCCTGTCAGCTGGGTATCTGGTGTGCTTTGTGCAACAGTATCTCCTTTTCTGATTTATATCTTCCACAGAAAAATCCCAAAACAAGAGCAGTAGATGGGGGTTCAGCATTATGCTGGATCCACCCACTACTATTGGGATATTTCTCAGCAGTAGCAAACTCTGAGCAAGCACTGCCACAAAAACCTCGCCAGACATTCAAATGACTGCTACTAGATGATGCCATCAGGAAGGCCCCGATATCAGTAAGCTGTGCAACAATAAACAAGATTCTGTTGTTTTACTTTGGAGCCAACATTTTAAGTGTAGCTCTGCAAGTCGGCAATCCTGTAATACTGCTCGTCGAGGAGTCGTAGCTATAAATGCTGATGCGTGGTCATGATGAGGTGTGGGTGCTCATGATGAGGTGTGTGTGTTCATGATGAGGTGTGGGTGCTCATGATGAGGTGTGTGTGTTCATGATGAGGTGTGTTTTAATGATGAGATGTGTGTGTTCATGATGAGGTGTGTTTTAATGATGAGATGTGTGTGTTCATGATGAGGTGTGTTTTAATGATGAGGTGTGTGTTAATGATGAGGTGTGTATGTGGTCATGATGAGGTGTGTGTGTGTTGATGAGGTGTGTGTTAATGATGAGGTGTGTGTGTTCATGATGAGGTGTGTGTGTTCATGATGAGGTGTGTGTATGTTCATGATGAGGTGTGTGTGTGTTCATGATGAGGTGCGTGTGTGTTCATGATGAGGTGTGTTTATGTTCATGATGAGGTGTGTGTGTGTTCATGATGAGGTGTGTGTGTGTTCATGATGAGGTGTGTGGAGAAGCAGGGGGTGGAGGAGTATGTCATTTTCATTGTGAGCAGGGCAAATAGGTGTTATTATTTTGCTTGCCACTGCCTTTAAGTACTTTAGCATGGGGAAATTTGTTAGTTACACCCCTGCTCACAACAATAAAAATGATGGGAAGAGAGAGCACATTTCCACATACATTTCCTCATAATCTTACCTGGCCTTGGTCTAACAGGATTTGAGCTGCAAGTTCTGCTTCCTGCAGAGGCACATATACCCAACACTGATGTTACTGAACACACCCAACATCAACACTGCTGATACACCCAACACTAACATTACTGAACATATCAAACACTAATACTGCTCAACACATTCAAAGTTAATATTAGTGCAGTTCTAATATTACTGTCCCTAACAGAGAAATTTGCCCAAATACATCTTCATGCTGATAACAGCATACCATACCGCTCCTATGCTAACCCTGTACTTTCACACACTACACTCAGCCCTTCTGCTATACTGCTATTCACACCTGACACTAAAACAGTGAGAAAACCAAATGGATGCCCTAACCCTAACTCCATACCGTACTGCTTCTATGCTAACCCTCTCCTCTCAGTACACTCTACACTAGTGTAGCACTAGTGCACATAAAGCACACCTGCACATTTACTGACCCTTATACTTGCTAGCTCCCCATCTCTCTGGGACTGCTTCAGCCACCTATGCTCTGTGTTTATTGATTCAATGTGATTTTATTTTGTATATTTTATTCTGTATATCCCTTGTTTTATCCCTGGCATCTTCACCTAGTTTTAAAGCACCTTTTATATGAATTATTGTATTTTGACACATGCCTTCTTGGCCAGGTCAGCACTGAAAACTTCTCAATTGCAGATGAGATGGGAACTTCTCAATCACTTTTACCTGGTTAGATTGATTGATGGATTTTTATTTGAAGTAAAAGAATACACACATGATTGTATGCCCAGAGGATGGCAGATAAAAGCTTTAGCGACACTTGCTTACAATGTGGTCCTCAGTCTCAAGACAAAACATAAAATGATGTACAACAGACAATGAAAGGTTAAATAAATAAAAATATATAAACAGTAAGCAGCAGTGTTTAAATATCACAGGTTGTCCTGACTGTAGTGAATCAGGCCTTCAAGGGGAATTAATAACAACATGATTACTATGATCTGTCATTATTACAACCTATAAATACAAGCAATAATGATACTTTAAAATCATTATAATCTATAATTATCATACTTTATAACTATGGTAATTTAAAGGTGCTATAATCAATCATAATCCATAATTATTGCAATCTATAATCTATAAACAAAAAAGTCCAGTGTATAGACTGAGGGCCTATAGTCCAGTGTATAGACTGAGGGCCTATAGTCCAGTGTATAGACTGAGGGCCTATAGTCCAGTGTATAGACTGAGGGCCTATAGTCCAGTGTATAGACTGAGGGCCTATAGTCCAGTGTATAGACTGAGGGCCTATAGTCCAGTGTATAGACTGAGGGCCTATAGTCCAGTGTATAGACTGAGGCGTCAAGACTGAGGCCTATAGTCACAGTGTATAGACTGAGGGCCTATAGTCCAGTGTATAGACTGAGGGCCTATAGTCCAGTGTATAGACTGAGGGCCTATAGTCCAGTGTATAGACTGAGGGCCTATAGTCCAGTGTATAGACTGAGGGCCTATAGTCCAGTGTATAGACTGAGGCCCTATAGTCCAGTGTATAGACTGAGGTCCTATAGTCCAGTGTATAGACTGAGGGCCTATAGTCCAGTGTATAGACTGAGGTCCTATAGTCCAGTGTATAGACTGAGGGCCTATAGATATACGGAGGGAGTAAATGACCCTGCTGGAGTCTCTTGTGCACTCGATGGGTATACTGAGCACTCTTAAAGATCATTTCCAGATCTCCACCCTGTGGGGTGGTGTAAAATGTTTGAAGCGGTGGAAAGCTGAGGTCACAGGGAGAGAACGGCTTTATCTCACAGCCCTGAATGGGTGGAGCTCCCAGGAGCTTCCAGTATCTCACAGCCCTGAATGGGTAGAGCTCTCAGGAGCTGCCAGTCACGCCTGATAATGACTCTTCCAGTGCAACATGGTTAGTTCATTTTAATGATGTCTGGCTGGCAATCATAGCAATCGTAGGCTATACGGACTGTACATGGCTGCAGAGGGTTGCACAGGGATACATAGGGTTGTACAGGGTTGCACAGGGCTACACAGGGTTGTACAGGGATGCATAGGGTTGTACAGGCTGCACAGGGATACATTGGGCTGTACAGGGTTGCACAGGGCTGTACAGGGATGCACAGGGCTACACAGGGCTGTACAGGGTTGTACTGGGCTGCACAGGGATGCACAGGGATACACAGGGCTGTACATGGTTGTTTTGGGATGCATAGGGCAGATAGAACTACACACAGCTGTCTAGATCTTCTCCATCCAACTCATTTAGAATCTGTGTAATTGGAGTCCAACTATGGGTATTTGTTTTTCATTTGAAAACTTTGATTAATAAATCATCCAGAAAAAGTATTCAGTAATGGAGCTGCAGTATGCTGGGGGCAGTAATGGAGCTGCAGTAGGCTGGGGGCAGTAATGGAGCTGCAGTATGCTGGGGGCAGTAATGGAGCTGCAGTATGCTGGGGGCAGTAATGGAGCTGCAGTATGCTGGGGGTAGTAATGGAGCTGCAGGATGCTGGGGGCAGTAATGGAGCTGCAGGATGCTGGGGCAGTAATGGAGCTGCAGGATGCTGGGGCAGTAATGGAGCTGCAGGATGCTGGGGGCAGTAATGGAGCTGCAGTATGCTGGGGGTGTGACTGGGTAGATGCTAGCTGCGTGATGCTTTCCAGCGGCAATCAAGAAGCTGCTGTAATGTAAAGGAGTTAAAGATTGCTGATTAATCTGAAAGTAAAATGGAGCTGCAGTATCTGGGGCAGTAATGAGCTGCAGTAGGCTGGGGCAGTAATGGAGCTGCAGTATGCTGGGGGCAGTAATGGAGCTGCAGTATGCTGGGGGCAGTAATGGAGCTGCA